>NC_053431.1:67298457-67598457 GCF_007990345.1 Gossypium hirsutum
ATCAATTAAGGAGCATCGGTGTTTCAAAGATAGATTTGAGATCGGGTTATTATCAGTTGCGGATTCGAGATTCGGACGTACCCAAAACTGCTTTCAGAACGAGTACGGTCACTACGAGTTCTTAGTGATGCCGTTTGGGCTCACTAATGCCCCTGCGGTGTTTATGGATTTGATGAATCAGATCTTCAGGCCGTATTTGGATCGGTTCGTAGTTGTGTTTATTGATGACATCTTGTCTATTCAAGAGATGAGACCGAACATGCTGAGCATCTGAGGCTAGTGTTGCAATTTTGCGGATAAGCAGTTATATGCTAAGTTCAGTAACTGTGAGTTCTGGTTAAGAGAGGTTAGCTTCTTGGGTCATGTGGTATCCGCATCGGGTATTCGAGTTGACCCGAGCAAAATTTCAGCCATACTTAACTGGAAGCCTCCGAGAAATGTTACCGAAGTCCGGAGCTTTCTAGGGCTCGCCGGTTATTACCGACGATTTGTCAAAGGTTTCTCGATGATAGCCACACCAATGACGAAGCTACTTCAAAGGATGTTAAGTTCGAATGGACGGAGAAATGTTAGAAAAGTTTTGATCAACTAAAAACTTATTTGACTGAAGCTCCAATTTTAGTGCAACCCGAATCAGGCAAAGAGTTTGTCATTTATAGTGACGCATCCCTACTTGGGTTGGGTTGCGTATTGATGCAAGAAGTTCGAGTGGTGGCCTATGCGTCGAGACAATTAAGCCACATGAGAAAAATTATCTGACCCATGATCTTGAACTAGCTGCCATCGTATTTGCTTTAAAAATATGGCGACATTACTTATTTGGTGAGAAGTGCCATGTATTTTCGGATCACAAAAGTCTCAAAATTTGATGACTCAAGAGACTTAAATCTGCGACAAGACGTTGGCTTGAGTTGTTGAAAGATTACAAGCTTGTCATTGATTACCACCCGGGAAAGGCTAATATGGTTGCGGACGCCTTAAGCCGGAAATCATTGTTTGCTTTACGAGCGATGAATGTGCACTTGTCTGTTCTACCCGACAATGTGTTAATAGCTGAATTAAAAGCCAAACCATTATTGATCCATCAAATTCGTGAAGCCCAGAAAATTGATGATGAATTGGTTGCAAAACGGGCTGAATGTGTTCCGAACAAGGAATCGGAGTTTCAAATGGATGATGATGATTGTTTGAGGTTTAGAAGTCGTTTGTGTGTTCCAAGGAATTCGGAACTCATTCCGATGATTCTGAACGAAGCCCATTGTAGCCGAATGTCTATCCACCCGGGTAGTACTAAAATGTACAACGATCTGAAACGTCAATTTTGGTGGTCGGGCATGAAACGAGACATTTCTGAATTTGTTTCAAGGTGTTTGATATGTCAACAAGTGAAAGCGGAACATCAAGTGCCTTCAGGATTACTTCAGCCGACCATGATACCCGAGTGGAAATGGGATCGAGTCACAATGGACTTTGTGTCCGGACTGCCATTGTCAGCAAGTAAGAAGGATACGATTTGGGTTGTTGTTGATAGACTGACTAAGTCGGCTCACTTTATTCCCGTGCGTACGGATTTTTCATTGGATAGACTAGCTGAATTGTACGTTTCTCAGATTGTGAGATTACACGGGGTACCTATTTCTATCGTGTCGGATAGAGATCCGAGATTCACCTCACGATTTTGGAAGAAATTGCAAGAAGCTTTGGGTACCAAGCTGCATTTTAGCACCGGTTTTCATCCCCAAACCGATGGTCAATCCGAGCGGATAATTCAGATACTTGAGGATATGTTGAGATGTTGCATCCTCGAGTTTAGTGGTTCATGGGAACGGTATTTACCCTTGATCGAATTCGCTTACAACAATAGTTTCCAATCAAGTATTAAGATGGCACCTTACGAGGCTTTGTACGGTCGTAAATGCCGTACACCATTGTTTTGGACCGAGCTCGGTGAAAGTAAAATTTTCGGAGTTGATTTGATTAAAGATGCCGAACAGAAAGTAAAGGTAATCCGTGAAAGTCTGAAGGTAGCCACAGATCGTCAAAAATCGTATGCGGATCTGAAACGGAAGGACATTGAATATCAGGTGGGAGATAAAGTGTTTCTTAAAGTTTCGCCTTGGAAAAAGGTACTCAGATTTGGCCGTAAAGGCAAGTTGAGCCCGAGATTCATTGGGCCGTACGAAATTTCCGAACGAGTGGGGCCGGTTGCATATAGATTGATTTTGCCCCCTGAACTTAAAAGGATACACGATGTCTTTCATGTTTCGATGCTTCGACGCTATAGATCTGATCCTTCGCACATAATTAGTCCGTCGGAGGTTGAAATTCGAGCCGATATGAGTTATGAAGAAGAGCCGATGTGTATCCTAGCTCGTGAAGTGAAGGAGTTGCGGAACAAAAGGGTTCCGTTAGTAAAGGTGTTATGGCTCAAACACGGGATCGAGGAAGCTACTTGGGAAACCGAGAGTTCGATGAAAGAACGATACCCAAACCTATTTACCGGTAAGCTTTCGGGGACAAAATTTCTTAAGTGGGGGAGAGTTGTGACACCCCAAAATTTACCCTAGTCGGGAAGTGGTTTCGGGACCGCTAAACCGCGTCATAAAAATAATTAGCTGTCATATTTGATGCTTATTATATGTATATATGCATGTGTGAAAATTCCATGTTTGAATTTTTTTTAATTGAAGGTGAATTTTAGTAAATAGGACCTATGTGAGAAAATCTGGAAATGTGATTGGTTAAATTACAAGGACCTATTAAAGCATGTGGTGAGAATAATGGCTTTGCATGTCAAATACCCCTTCTTTTATACATAGTGGCCGGCCATGATGGAGCATATATTAGAATAGGTGGTAAGTTTCCATGAAGTGGTCATTATTTTATGTAAAGGAAAGGAAATAATAAAAAGAAATACTAAGGATAATAAAAGAAGTAACAAAAAAAAGGGGGTCATTACCTTGTTCTTCTTAGCCGTACAAGAAGAAGAAAAAGGAGGGGGGAGCAAAGGCATTCGGCCTTTTGAATGAAGAGGAGGTTAGTAAATTTTGTTAATTTTTCTTTTGAAATAATAGTTGTTTGGGTTAATCATCACGTTTTTTTTACCCAGCCATACTAAAATTTCGAATTTAGAGTGTTGGATGGAGCTTTCGGTTATGGTATGTGTGAGAAGAACTTGATTTTTTCTTACCTTTAAGTTTTGATGGATAAAGAAACAAAAGGTTGTTGATGAAAGAAATTAATGTGTTAAGAGATTATATGAACTTATTCATGTTTATATATGTTATATGCATTGAAAATGGTTGATGATTTTGGAGGTGATTAGCTTGAATCGGCCATGGTATATCCATAAACACGATCTATGCTTGTTATGTTACTCATGGTTAAAACGATTCGGCTATGACTCTTGTAAAAAAAAAGTAAAAATAGGCATGTGAATTTAAAAGATGGTATGAACAAATGTGGAGTTTTGCTAGTTTAAGAGTATTCGGCCAAGTGTTCATGTGGTGGAAATTAAGTGTTAAATGGAATGAAAATGATGTTATATGGGGGTATGTATATTCGGCAATATGAGTGAATACATAGATGATGTTAAATTTGATTATGTATAATGGGCCATATAGAGTACACATGGTGATATTAACCTTAATTCTTTATAATTGATCAAGTGGATGATGTTGGTTTATATGGTCGAATTTGAATTATGAATATGTACCTTGAAATAGAATGTTGCCGTATGCTTCTTTTGATATGAAACTATTAATGTTACGGGATATAAATAACTAGCAAGGTAATTAAACTAGTTGATTTATTTATTTAAGCTCAAGAACCTAAAGGAGAGGCGTCCAACAAGGGGAAATCGAAGGTCATCGAGTAGCCGACTCGGAATTATTTTACCCAACATAAAGTAAGTCATTAAGCATGTAGTTGGTATTATTTCAAATGGTCATAATGTTTATGTATTGATGCTGAATGGAATGAATAAATATACATATATATATGCATGTACGTATGTAATGATGAAATTGTTGAATGAAAAGAAAAGAGGTAAGATGTACTGAGTTGTTGATCTCGGCACTAAACGTGCGGGTATAACCATTTATGACCATGAGATTGGCGCTAAGTGCGCGGGATTAAATTGTACAGCACTAAGTGTGCGATTTGACTATGTTGCACTAAGTGTGCGAAATGAATATGATGCACTAAGTGTGCGAATTGACCATGCGACACTAAGTGTGCGAGTTTGACTATGTAGCACTAAGTGTGCGATTTGATTATATAGCACTGAGTGTGCGGACTCAATATACATTCGTGAATCATTATGGACACTATGTGTGCGACACTATTGAGTCGATCGCGGACAGCGGATCGGGTAAGGGTCTTGAGTTCATGGCTAATAGGTGCTATGTCTATACTTGGTGTTGAGCTTGGTAAGTTTGAACCTATGTGACAAATATACTTGAAGTCATGTACATAAAATTTATCGTAGAATGGGTGAAAGGCCGTTTAGTTGTATGTTTGTAACGAAAATAAAATGATTTATGAAAATGCCTCGAATATCCTATTGATGAGTATGTGGATTGTGAATGCATAAATTGGTATGAAATTGAACCGATAGGTTGGAGGAACTATGGTATGGTTCGGAATGGATGGAGTAATTAGCCTCGTTCCATTTTGTTTTCTCTTGTGATAATGTTATTGATGGATGGTAGTGCATAGCTTATGACTTACTGAGTTATAAACTCACTCGGTGTTTCCTTGTCACCTATTCTAGGTTTCTTGGACACATCTATTTTTGCGGGGTCAGGCTGTCATCGAAGTCATCACACCGGATAGCAAGTTTTGGTACTTTCTTCTTAGTTGGCTTAGAAGAACATTTTGGCATGTATAAGCTATTACGTTGTGTTTGAACTTTGGCATGTAAACTTTAAGCCATGCGAAAATGGCACAAATGTTCGATTGAGTTGGATCAAGGGTAGGCATGAAATGGACCTAGTTACTTTCGTAACAGATGCTGGCAGCAGCAGTGTCATGAGATTGAAAATCACTAAAAATAGTAGGAGTGGAATTAATTGATGAATAAATTATGTAATCGAAGCTCGATGAGTCTGTTTTCATGAGGAAGTAACGAAAAGATCATATGGGCAGTATATTAAGAGATAATCAGATTTTTGTGGGACAGGGCCAGAACGGTTTCTGGATTCCCTGCTCCGACTTTGGAAATTCATTATAAATTAACCAGAGATAATTAGGGGTAATACCATATATGTACAGATTCCTCTCTGAGTCTAGTTTTCATAGAAACAAACGGCATCAGTATTGAAGCCCCGTGCAGGGAGATATCCAAGTCGTAATGGGCAAAGGTCAGTGTAGTCGACCCCTGCAACATGGGAGAATTTGACTAATAAACTGTACTAATTGGCCCGACCAAAAATTCTAGAAAAAAATACATAGCTGGGCACATGAGTCTAGTTTCTGGGAAGAATTACGAAACTGATTTTTGAGTTACGAAACTCAAGATATGATTTTTAAAACGACTAGTACACAGATTGGGCAGTGTCTGGAAAATAAATTTTATAAGGGGTTAAAGTCAGTTAACACCTCGTGTTCGACTCCGGTGTCGGTTTCGGGTTCGGGGTGTTACATAATCACAAATTCTCTACAAGCTATTTTCCTGAGCAACAGTCGTTAAATTATTTGTAACTGGAGCTACGAAACTCCAAATGATGTGCCGTTAATTTTCCATGAAAATAGACTCGTATATCTTCTATCCACAAAATTTTCAGAATTTTTGGTTTGGCTAATCAATACCAGATTTTTCTTAAAGTTTCCCCTATTTTACTGCTTAACTATTCTGACTACTCTTCACTAAGAACTGAATTTCTCATTGTACAGAATTCAAAATATGTTTTCGTTTATTTTGTTTCAAACTAGACTCATTAAGGAGTCTAAGCATATAAATATTATCTTATAATCATTTTCGTACGATTTATAATGATTTTCCAAATACTAAACAGGGGATTTCGGAGCCATTCTGACTCTGTCTCACACAACTTTAGGCAAAATCTCATTCTCGGCAACCCCTTTACTTACACGATTTCTGTTATACGAAACTAGACGCATCAAGCTTTAATTACATAATCTATTCAGCCTTTAACTCAATTCCCACAATTTATGATAATTTTTCCAAAACACGCTACTGCTGCTGTCCCGAGCAGATTTATACAAATTTACTCTGTAAAGTTCTCATTCACATATTTAAAACATAATATCATATATGCAATCATTTAGAAAAGTTATTGACCTTAACGTATATACTTAATTCATATTCATCCCATTTAAAAACTTAAAGCTTACAAAGGAATCAAACTCAAATACTTAAGAACTTACCTCGAAAGTTGTCGAACGATTACAGATCGACTATTCGGTTAGGTAGCTTTTTCTCTTATCCGAATTAGACTCCCTAAGCTCTTGAGCTTGAATAAACAAATTTAATCTATTACAAACCAATTATACAAACTCATGGCCGAATACAACAAGAAGACTAACTAGATTCTACTAGCCACTCATTGCTCTATTATTAACCTTACTTAATTATAAACACATTCGGCAACTACCTCAACCTTATTTAATACAATTAACACCGAATTCCTCATGTAAAAAGTACCATTGCCGAATATCATTTAGTTCACAAGGTCCTAATTTCAAAAATTTGACAAGCTCATACCCATTTCCTACTAATTCCATCATTTTAACACAGGTACTGCAAAGCTAAATTCCATTCTTCCATTAGTTTGCATTTAACTAAATCATGCCTTAATGTTAAGCACATTCGATAATGGTGCAAACATCAATTAACAAACAAACATTATCAACCCATTTTTTTATTACACGTTTTCCCCAATTTAACACCCCCAAATTATCAAACTTTAACAAGTTTAAAACTCATCTAATGACCATTTATAAACTAAAGCATCAATCATTCAAATTCAACTCATCACAACATGGCCGAATACAAATTTCTCCTACTTCCATTCTAAATAAAATATTATGAAGCTTCCATCTTCATTTAACTATGTACCATTTAGAACTATCAATACTTTACACCCTTTAACAAATTATAATCAATTGCCATGTGCATCTGTGACAATTTAAACCACACAACTCAAATTCTTACAATTTAAGCTTAGAAATTTCTATTCATGTAAATTTCAGCAACCTGGAGTCCATTAAACACTCCAAAATTCCATTTGAACAACAATTGTTCAACCTTCTAGCATAATTTCAATCTGGACAACAAGCATTATTTAACATTCAGACATCAAAGAACGAATTTAATCCTCATCAATTCAATCAATATCAAGTGTCCTAATTTGGACATTAGTAGTCTTAAATAAAACCACAACAAATCAAACTTGAAAATTTTCACAGTTAATATCGTAAAGAAAAATTTAAAGAACCAGCAAGCTTACCAAGATTTTCCCGCTTCTCCTACCTTCTACCGTCTCCATTTTTCTTTTTGCTGCAGCCCTCTTTTTCTTCTTCGATGGATTACCGAGTTACTTGAAATTTCAGCTACCTAACTAGCTAAAATCATAGTTTTTCCTGCATGCATGCGACACCAAGCCTTCTTCCAATCGGTTTTCCAGCAGAACAAATATGGAAGAAAACTAAAACTCCATTCCCCCTTTCTTTCCAAACGGTGAAGAAAAATAAAGAAAGTGGAAGATGAGACCAGTTTTTATGTTTTATTCATTTCATATTATAAAACCAATTATCATTATTTTACTAATATAAAAAGCACAAAGATACAAATTTCCCTTCATCATTGCCGTCCACTAAAATAAAAGGGGTCTAATTGACATGCAAGCCCCACATTTTAGCCATGTTAACAATTGGCCACTTTAAGAAAAGACTTCTAAAATTTTCCTTTATACAATCAAATCCCAACTAAATAATTTAGCATCCAATTAACTAAATTAGACCACCCAACTTTCACAATAGGTAATTCACATAACAAAAACACTGAAATTAATATTTTGCAAAAATTTTTACTAGGGTTTGTGGTCCCGAAACCACTTCTCGACTAGGGTCAATTTAGGACTGTCACAACTGGGACTACAAAAACGTAAAAAACATTAAAAACGGGGCTAAAATGGACTTACAATCGAGCTTGAAAGCTTGAAAAACCCTAGATGTCTTCCTCATGTGAAATTCGGCCAAGGGGTTGAAGATGGACAAAAATTGGCTTTTAATTTGTTTTTAATTCATTTTAATAACTAAATGACCAAAATGCCCTTAATTAAAAACTATGGTGTTTTATCTTCCTTTAGGTATTTTTGTCCAAACTAGTATAATGGTCTAATTACTATCCAAGGACCTCCACTTTAAAAACCCATTACTCACAAGTACTTAGTACCTTTGTGAACTAGAACACACATTTTACAACATTTGCAATTTATTCCTAAATATCAAATTGGACCTTCTATCGATAAAATTTCTAAACGAAATTTTCACACAATCATGAAATCATGCCATAGACCTTAAAATGATAATAAAATAATTATTTCTATCTCAAATTTGTGGTCCTAAAACCACTATTCCGAGTAGGCCCTAATTCGGGATATTACATCCATGAAGCTTAGAACAATTGCAAAGATTTACAGGTTAAGAGAACCAGTGTGAGTTGGGGATTGAATCAGATTTTTAGATTGGCACTGATGGATGTCTAATGTTCAAAGATAGAGTTTATGTACCCAAAGATGATAAGCTTATTCAAAAGATTCTACGAGAAGCACATAGTGGTTGTTTGTCCGTCCAACCGGGTAGTGTGAAAATGTATAATGACTTGAGGAAAGTGTACTGGTGGTCGGGGATGAAAAGAGACATTTTAGAGTTTGTTTCCAAGTGCCTTGTGTGTTAATAAGTGAAAGCTAAACACCAAGTACCTTCGGGTCTACTTCATCCTATCACGATCCCAGAGTGGAAGTGGGATTAGATTACCATGGATTTCGTGACGGGTTTTCCATTGACCCTAAAGAAAAAGGATATTGTTTGGGTTATTGTGGATAGGCTAACAAAATCGGCACATTTCATACCGGTGCATACTGACTACTCCCTTGAGAGATTAGCTAACTTGTATATTTTCGAGATTGTGAGACTACACGGGGTACCCTTGTCGATTGTTTCGGATAGGGATCCAAGATTTACTTTGAATTTTGGGAAAAGTTACAAGAGGCCCTGGGAACAAAGTAGAGTTTTAGCAGGACATTTCACCCGCAAACCGATGGTCAATTGGAAAGAATGATTCAGATCTTAAAGGACATGTTACGGTGTTGGGTTCTCGAATTTCAAGGTAGTTGGGAAATGTACCACAAACCGATGGTCAATTGGAAAGAATGATTCAGATCTTAGAGGACATGTTAGGGTGTTGGGTTCTCGAATTTCAAGGTAGTTGGGAAAAGTACTGGCCATTGGTTGAATTTTCTTATAACAATAGTTATCAAGCAAGTTTGAAGATGGCACCTTATGAAGCTTTGTATGGGTGAAAGTGTCGAACGCTCTTATATTGGACCGAGCTTGGAGAGAGTCAGATTCACGGGGTCGATTTAATCAAAGAGGCTGAAGAGAAAGTTAAAGTGATTCGTGACTGCTTGAAGGCCACCTCGGATAGACAAAAATCCTACGCGAATTTGAAACGAAAGGAAATTGAGTTTCAAGTCGGTGAGAAGGTATTTTTAAAAGTATCTTCATGGAGGAAAGTCCTCAGATTTGGTAGAAAAGGAAAGTTGAGTCCTTGTTTCATAGGACCTTATGTGGTTTCTGAGAGAGTAGGCCAGTTGCCTACCAGTTGGATTTGCCACCGGAATTGGAAAAGATTCACGATGTGTTTCATGTTTCCATGCTACGTCGATATAGATCAAACCCTTTGCATGTGATTACGCCGTTAGAGGTTGAGATTCACCTGGACATGCCTTATGGCGAAGAGCCGGTAAAGATATTGACTCGTGAAGTCAAACAGTTGAGGAATAAGAGTATAGCACTTGTGAAAGTTTTTCGGCGTAGACATGGAGTCGAGGAAGCCACATGGGAACCTGAGGAGACTATGAGAGATCAATACCCAAACTTATTTGCCAATAAGATTTTCGAGGACGAAAATCCCTAAGGGGAGAAATGTAACAGCCCGATTTTATCGCTGATAGAGGTCTCGAGACTACAAATTTGAAGTCAGAGAAATTATTTTTTATTGATATAGGGTTATAACATGTTTATATTAGTGCATGAAAAATTTGGTGAGCTAATTTTAACGTTTGTGAGCTCAATTGTGAAAAGGACTAAATCGCATAAAGTGCAAAAGTCCTAATTTGATAGCTAAAAGTGTTATTTTATTAGAGAATCAAAATTGAGGGGTTTTAAAGGGCAATTAGACCCTTTTAAAGGAGCATAGCCAGCTATAGAGTCAAAAAGGAGACAAAATTTAAAAATTTGGTGGGTTAGGTGGCTTATTTTGACTAAAATAGGAAATAGATAAAAGAAGAATGATATCATCCCTTTTCATCTTCTTCCTCCACTGAAAATTTTAGCAAAGAATAGGGTTTTAAGAGCTTGAAATTTCAGCAACTTTAAGCCTTCACAAGTAAGTGATCGTAATGGCTTTTCTTAAATATTTTTTGTACTTTTGAGACCCTTGAAGCATGAGCTGTCAAATGAGTTTACTATTTTGCAAACTGATTAAGAGTCTAGGGTTTTGCCATGAAAGGATTTGTGATGTTTGCTGAGTTTTGATGGAAGTAAATGAGTCTTGGGTGTCTTATAAACAACTTTTGTGCAAGGTGTTAGCATGAAAACACCTAAAAGGACTAATGTGCATAAGTTGTAAAATAGATAATGAATGTGTGAAGTAGTGGGAACTTGGGGTGGCTATAAGAGTCAAAGAGGTTTGGGTAGTCTTGAGAAATAAAGAAATTCGATGAAAATCGATTTTCGAGCCTAAGGGTAAACTGGTCATTTTGTCAAGGTCTGGGGGCAAAATGGTCATTTTACCAAAGAAGTGAATTTTCGATTGCCTAATTTTATTTAGTGATTAAATAAGTGTATTTTGCTATTATAGATCAAGAAATATCGAATTCGAACCTAGATCGAGGAAAAGCCAAGAAAATCGACTACATCGACTGGTCGCCACATTTTGTAATCCGAGGTAAATTGTATGTAAATAATACAACTACTTTGATAATATATGTATTTGAATTGTATCGAAATTATTATAGCATAAATTTCTTGACTTGTGAAAATGAGAAAATGTTATGAGAATAGAGATAGTAAAAATTCTCGTTGGAATCCTAGGGAAATAAATCGGATATTCATGCCATAATGATTGGATCATTGTGAGAGCTAGTGAAAGACTTGTTTGGGAAATGCATCGGCCTCGAGACATAAGCCAGTGTAAGACATGTTTGGGACATGCGTCGGCTACGAGATGATAGCCAGTGTAAGCCCATGTCCGGGACATGGCTTCGACTTGAGGCATAAGCTAGTGTAAGACCGTGTCTGGGACATGGCATTGGCACCTTAACCCACGTTTGAGGCTATGGTATATCTGATAGCAATATGAATGGTTCAATGGTGGGAGTTTTGATTTCTGGTTAATGAGGAAAGCATAACCGTGTTGTGAGTGATACAGGTACCTACTAGGTATGTATAAAATGTGAGCCACATTATATGCTATATGATGTGTATTGAGTATTGGTGAGCAAGTTTTGCTTATGCCCACTTGTGTATTATGATATTTGTTGATGAATAGAAAATTTTTGTTGTATAATTATTTATATGCAACTTACTAAGCTTTATGTTTACTCCCTTCCCTTTTCATTTCCTGACAGTGCCGCCTAGCTAGCTCAAGGGTCATCGGAAGTCAGAGATATCGATCATACTATCAACCGAAGCATTTGGTATAGTTGGATTTATATTTTTGAATATAGCATGTATAGGGCACTAGACTTTTGTTTCGTGTTGTTAGTAATTTGGCCAAATATGTTGGCATTGGATAAATTCCTCAATTTGTATTAAGCCTTGAATGATGGCTAATATTCATGTTGATATATGTAAATGGAGTTATGTTCATGAATGAGTAGAATATACAAATGGAATGTTGTCTATTGTAGCTGATTTTATTGCATGAAATAGTTTTCTACTGGTTTTGCTTACTTTTGTGTAAGTAAGGGTGGCAAAGAGGCTTGGAAAATAGCCTGATTTTGTCCACACGGTTAAACACATGGGCATTTTGTCCAGCCGTGTGTCCCCTGCACGTAAAAATTTCAAGTCAGTATGCATGATAGTAAACACACGGGAAGAGACATGGCCGTGTGTCTCAGCCGTGTGAAGGGCACGGCCTAGCACCCGGGCATGTGACTTGGCTGTGTGGCCCTTAAGAATTGTTGACATCAGAAACAGAATGTCCAGGTTTTTGCATACGGGCTAGGACATGGGCGTGTCATGGCCGTGTGAAGGACACGGGCCAGAGACACGAGCGTGTGTCAGGCCGTGTGAAAACCCCTATAGGTGTGCATTTAGAATTAATTCCACACGTGTGGCGAACATGGGCGTTTCCTTGTCTTGCTTAGGCCATGTGAGACATACGAGCTATCAGCACGACCATGTTGGAATGCTCACACGGGCGTGTTGCCCCTCCTACACGGGCATGTTGCCCCTCTCACAGGGACGTGTGCCCCTGTGTCAAGTGACATTTCTCTATAGTTAGAAAAAGGACTCGGATTGGTCCCGAATGATTTCTGATGTGTGTTTTGGGCCTCGTATGCCCATATTAAGGATATATTGATAAGTTTAAGAAAGTTTTCAATTTTCCAAGTCATGAAGTCTCGGACTTGGTTGTAAGTATGAGTTCAAGTTAGGTAACACCTCGTATTCTGCCCCGGTGTAGGATACGGGTATGGGGTGCTACATACATGGATCACTATTGTAGCACCCCTAACCCATAACTGTTGCCGGAATAGGTTAAAGAGAATTACCAAACTTGTAACTTAGATCAGACCTGTCATAAACCAAATATCATCTCATTTCAATAATTATAAGTCATTCATACTCAATATGAATTTAAATCGAGCATACAAGGTCTAAATCATGCATTCAGGACCAAATCGGTAACATATGAAAGTTTCAGAACTTAGAAAATTTTTCAACTCTTCAAAGGTCACACGTCGGTGTGAACAGGTTGTGTGTCTCACACAGCATTAGACACGCCTGTGTGTCTAAGTCGTGGCGAAATAGGGCATACATACTAACTTGTCCACACGACCACAAGACACGCCCGTGTGACTTGGCTATGGTCGAAACTGACTTAAGTCACACGGTTGACCAGATGCCCGTGTGTCAAGCCCATGCTCAAGACTGACTTTAAATTGTATGACTATCCCAGTGGACAAAAGGCCGTGTAACATGACCGTGTGTCGTTCATGGCTGAGACACACGCCCGTGTCTCTGCCCATGTGGACAAAAATAGGCCATTTGAAAATCCAATTTGCCACCCAATTTGAGTCTTCCTTACAAGCATCATTCAAACATCAATAAACTACATTTTCAGTCAAATTCAACTCCAAACATGTATCAATCAATCCATAATATCATCAATCAATTTCATGTTCACTTACTATACCAAAACATACCAATATCACATGCCAAATTCATTTACTCATACATGATCAACATCTCAAATTACCATATCAATCTTGTACCAAGATTATACCATACATACATATCATAAAACATACTTCCCAAAATGAACTCAACCATGCCTGAATATACACAACCATTAACAACTTTAGTGAGCCAATTTTGCATGGCTACATATAAATACACAAGTCAAAATGAACCATCTCAAAACTAGCCTATACATGCCACATCACCAAAAATTTAAGCTTTTATTTACCGAAGCAATAACCGAATAGTGAGATGACGTCTCCTCCAACTTCCAACCCAAGCAAGTCTCTAAAACTCTATAGACATAGGGTAATACACAGAGTAAGCTTTGAAAGCTTAGTAAGTCATAAAATGATATTTATAGACCAATATCACTAAACTGAAATTAATAAATCTCAATCAAATATACCTTCATTGTACTCGTTGTAACAGTCCGATTTAGACCCTAGTCGGAACAGCGGTTTCGAGACCACGTAACCGATTCTGAAAAATATTTTAATATTATTTTCTGTGTCTGTGATATGTAAATTTATATCTGCGAAGTTTCTATGATTTAATTTGTCTGTTTTTGTGCTTAATTGATAAAAGATCTAATCGCGTAAAGTGTAAAAGCTGTGTGCTAGATGTTAAAAGTACCTATTTGATTTGGCTTATTTATGTGAGGGTCCTTGCATGTCAAATTTACCATTTATGTTAATGGTGGACAAGCATGGACATGTAGTTGGTAAGTTTTAATGTTAGTAGTCAAGGGCAAAAATAGGAAAATGTTTATTAAAGTTGTTATAATAAAATGAAAACATAATATAATTTCCATTTTATCATTTTCATGGCCGAATGAAGCAAGAAAAAGAGCTAAAATGGGTTTTGATATTCGACATTGGTAATCCTTGATTAAGGTATGAATTTTCATCCATTTTTGATAATTTCTACGTTTCTGTGATCGTTGCTTCGTGTTCTTCAAAACCCATGTCTGAATTTCTATTTCTGTTGAAGATTATGAAATGTATCATTGATGATTATATGAGCTTTGTAATATTTTTCTATGGATTTTGAAAGATATAGGTGAGATTATCATGCTTTGTTCTTGAATTTTTGATGGAATAGAGCTATTTGGGCTCATTTGTTAAAATAAGGTTTTGAAGGACTAAATTATGAATTAAATATGTTATTTGGGCTTGTATGGAAGATATGTATATTCAGCCAAGCTATAGTCTTCATGAATTTTTAATATTTGTGATTTTGTGAAAAATGGACTAAATTGTCAAAGTGTGAAAATGTAAGGGCTAAAATGCAAAGTGCCCTAAATATTTGTTCATGGATTATTTTGAATGAAATGAATGATTGAATGGTTGAATTTGAATTGTATTATATCAAGAACAAAGAAAATCAGACTTAGATAGAAGGAAGTCCAAAATAGTTGAATAGTCGACTCGTTTCCGTCCAAAATTCGTACGAGGTAAGTCAAATTACAATTACGTGTTAAATTGACTAAGTTCTACGCATACAAACTATAATCTGTATTGGATGGCCTTGAGAGCCTGATGAATAAATTTCAAGTAAACTCCGATAATATGCTAGTATTTGAAAAGCTTTATATGTTTCTAAAAAAATGTTGACATTGATTTGAGATATTGTGTAAGACCGTGTCTGGGACATAGGCCTCGATTTGAGATTTACGTGTAAGACCATGTCTGGGACATAGGCATCATATCTGATTGCATGTAAGACCCTGTCTAGGACAGAGGCATTGATACTAAATTACATGTAAGACCACTTCCGGGACGTCGGCATTGTACCCTTTTATGAGTATCTGTATCGTTTCTGAACCGTCTGATGATAGAGTACGAGATATGGGAATGAATATATGAAATGTATAATCTATACAGGTAAATTTGTATCGTACTAAATTTTTGAATATGAAAGACTCTATTTCTGTGAAATAATGAATGCGAAGTATGTATGAAATCATGGAAATGAAACATGACATGTATACAAGCAAATGAGCATGGTTAGGCTCATGAACTATTCTGTGAAATGGTTATGAATTCTTGCTGTTGATTTGTACTTTATATGCTTTAATAGTTAAACCAATTGTATTTGGCTTACTAAGCTCTTTGTAGGTTACTCTGTGTGATTTCTGTCTGTTTTACAATTACCGTAGCTACTGAAGGCTCGGGGATAGTCGAGGATTGTCACCATACTATCAAACTCATTTTGGTACTTTTAAAAGTGTAAATATTTTAAATTATGGCATGTATAGGCTAGAATGTATATGTATTTAAGCTTTGATATGTATATATATTATTCCATAAAAGTTGGCTAGCAAATGGTATGTTTGTGCTTAGTTTTGGTAAATGGTTTGTGATGCCAAATTGTGTATGCTTGTAATGGTTATATGGCCTTGTATGTGGTGGTCATTTTGAAATATGGCAAGTTGAGGAAATGGTAAGTTTAAGCATGAGTTAGAAGGTGCCATAAGTGAGCTATAAAATGAGCATTTTGGCATGTTGTTGTAATAAGATTTTTTTTAATGTGTTTTGGTATAAATTTGAATAGGTTATTGAACGATGATGATTTAGTTATAATGAAGCATGTTTTGAGCATGGAATTGGCTAAAAATTTTGGTATAAATGTTGTTTAATATTGTTTGTAGGAATGAACCAAAAAAGGGGTGGCAAGTTGGCTTAAACTAAGCCTGCATTGTGTCACACAGTCAGGGAACACGGGCGTTCCTTGTGGCCGTGTATGCTAAGCAGTAACCTCTTAAGACCACACTGTTAAGACACATGGGCATGTCATATGGTCGTGGGCTTAAGTCAGTAGCTAGCTAAGTATCACACGGCCATGGCACACGGCCGTGTGTAAAAGTCAGTATATATAATCTGTTACGGCACGGCTGGATTACATGGGCGTGTCTGGTGCACGTGTAAGGCACACAGCCTGGACACACGGACATGTAACCTCAACAGAATTGAAAAAAAAATTTAAGTTCTAAAAATTCTTATTGTGTTCGATTTAGTCCCGACCTTATCTAAAAGTATGTCTTAGGTCTTGGAGAACTCTATAAGGGATGAATTGTTGATTTGCTTCTGCATAATTATTATGTGATATTTGTGATTCTGTATTGATCTGTAATTTTCTGTCTGTCTGTTAATGCCCCTTACCTATTCTGGCGACGGTTACGGGATAGGGGTGTTACACTCATAAATTCATGAAACCACATTAAATATTTCACTTAACTTATTTAATAATGAACGTATACCCCTGCTTTCACACTCAACTAACAACTGTTCGCTCATTCATACAAATCAAACTCATACATATTCATTTCATCACCGACCAAACCATGGTCATTTATTACAAATCATACATAAAGTTGTATCAACTTATTTATAAACACTTCCAAACTCGAAAATCCATAATTTCCTTATTCACATAAACCAAATTGACATACATGACTCATATAGTCAACTCAACCATTTTGATTTCATTATCTGTTCAAGTTTTCGAACTAAGCATTCATACATCAAAGCCATGTCTTACTTTTATTCCACATCTATAATCTTTTAAATAACATTAATAATGTTATCAAATCCAACTCATTTCATCATTCATTTACATGATTTTTCATCTACTTCATACTTAACATCATCAACCACATAGGTTTCGTACATACCTGTACCATTATGTTCTTATCTATCACATTTATCACTCCAATGCTTGAAACACAGATTCATTCGATCGTCTTTGAACATTCAACGAACTCGCACACTTAGTGACAATTAATTAGCTGAAACTATAATTGTATCCCACACTTAGTGCCAATTAATTAGTTGAGGCTATAATTGTATCGCACACTTAATGCCCTTTTCTCAGCCAGTGCTGTTATAATCTCACACACTCAGTGCCATTTTAATAGCCGTAGTTATTTCATTTATCGCACACTTAGTGCCTCAAATTAAATTCACATTTTACATATTTCAACTTCACAATTATATTTCTTTACAACTCAATTCATCACATATAATGCACATATATTTCAATTGAACAACATTTATTTACTTATGAACTTACCTTGTAATAACACGAACGGATCGAAACGACTATTCGATAATTTTTTACTTTCCCCAATCCAAATCAGATTTCCTCATTTCTTGATCTAATTCAATACAAATTTAACTTATTTAATCACATATTTACTCAAATTCATCCAAAAAACATAAATGGGCTATTTGCACTTTTGCCCCTGACATTTCACATTTTTCGCAATTTAGTCCCTATTTCACAAAACATAAAAATAATCAAAATTTGACCGCACTCATGCTTGGCCGAATTTTACCCAATCTCAAATCAGCCCATACTTTTCACTTTATCCATACTTTTAACCACATAATTTCATAATTTCACAAATTAGCCCATAATTTGCATTTTACTCAAAATCACTTTGTAAAATATGTAAAGCTATCATCTAACTTCCATATTTCATCATCAATCATCAAAAAATCATGAATATTCATCAATTTAAACTCACAAATTCATCAACAAATTTAGAAATTAGAGTACGGGCTAGCTAGAACACAAAGCAACGATCACGAAAACATAAAAATCATCAAAAACCGAACTCGAAACATACCTCCATTAAAAACAACAAGGGCCCAACCCTCAAATGCTTCCATGGCTGTTTCTTTTCTTTGCATTAGGTGGAAGATGAAAGAATATAACATCATTTTAGCTTTTATTTTATTTATTACTAACTTTAATAACCTATTTACCATTTTACCCTTTAAAAACATTAATAAATACACCGAATGCCACTCGACTAACCTCCACTATCTCATAAATTGGCTATTTACCAATTAAGGCCATCATATTAAAAAGCCAAGGCCAATTAACACCTTTAACTAATAGCATGCAACTTTTACGCTTTACGCGATTTAGTCCTTTTTACCGAATTAACCATTCAAACTGTAAAATTTCTTCACGAAATTTTCACACAATTCTAATATCATGCTATAAATATTAAAATAATAATAAAATAATTTTTTCAATGTCGGATCATGGTCCCAAAACTACTATTCTGACTAGGGTTTAAATCAGGTTGTTACAACTCTCCTCCCTTTAAGGATTTTCATCCCCGAAAATCTTATCAGAAGGTAAATTAAGGATTTGCTTTCACATAGTATATTTCAAATTCACATATAACTTCGGATTTCATAGCTCTTTACTCTCACTATTAAGATTCTGATCTGCTTCCCACTAAATGTCATTTCAAACAGAATTTGCTTCTAACTGTATTGAGTTACGTTCATTTTCTGTTTTATTACACTGATGATATGAATCTCATGAATCATTTATTCACAATGCTCGATCCTGAACAACAAAGTTAGGAAATTTCCATATACAATATCTCATACAATGTCATTTTTATACTCACCAGATAATTTATCAAACAGTATCAATGTCACATACATCAATATTTCAAGAATTTGATTTGCATTCTTGATTTCACTATAATCTCATACTCACAGATTATTGTAATTTCCCTCAATATTACCATATGAGTTTTAGATCTTAATCTGAAACAACAATGACTACCACTAAAAGTAGACTTGCCATCACAAAAATGAATAACTCAGCTGTTTAATCAAAAGAGAAAATCTATACGTATCGAGAGATTTCTTTAGACAGTTAACAATGTTTCGAATAACTTTATATTTTTCGATAATAAGGTTAACTCCGATACAAAATTCATCCACACTCTATTTCTATAATCAACAAAGTCAGAAATATCACATTTCACACTCAATCATTGATATCACATCTCGGATTGTTGTACATCTTATTAAATCCCATATGAACAGATAAATTATCACTGAGAATTTCATGTAGTAGTTTTTGTATATTCGTAGAGCTTTTCAGCATACACTCTCTATCTCGAAATAACAAATAATCATCGATATCACATCTAAGGTTCTGAATCAGAAATCAATTTATGCTAAACCTCTTTTTAACTTATAATACACTGACACATTTCTGATTTTTACAATTTCAGTAAATAAACATTTATTTAACCTCTAATTCATCTAACAACTATTATAAGATCAACCGCGTATTCATAGCTCAAAAAGCACACAAATGTTTCCCATTCAAAACATCCGAAACTATAATCATTTTCCTTGGATAAGAATCACTTATAGACTCAAAAGTTTTTCGACAATTTGAGCTATCTTTGCTGTGCCAAGTTCAGATCTTTATCTAACATTAAACATTTTAAACTCTTGTAGTCTTCATATATATCACATAACTCTTTATTCAACTCAAACGAAACTAGAACTGACATTTTGGTTAAATAAGTCTGCATGCAAAAGAAAGCTTCAACATTCGAACTAACTTTAATTTTTCACAACATTTCTCAGATAGAATTGTTCCAATAGATATAATTCTGTATTAAATCTTCAAGAGTATGAATTCTTTTTCCAGACTATCCCTCAATTCACATATGTACATGTAAAGTTTATTTCTAGTCCAGCAAATAGATTTAAACTCATATAACCCAATTATTCTTTCAATCAAATAATTCAAATCAAAGTAAACCACTGAAACTATCTTTCTGAAGAAATCTTTTCTTTTCGTAAAAAGAATAACCCAGACATATCATTATACAGAAGCCACAGCCATTATATAGAAGTCATAATGTCATAATAAGTCCGACATCTTAACCGTAACAATAGATAATTTCTCGGTTATTAATAAAACATTTGAACATAGAAGAAAATCAAATATGATTTGAACAGCAACCAATGCAGAAGCACAACTTTTATAATTCTAATAACGATACTGCAGTACTCCAAAATTTCAAAACAGAAATTATGATTATAATAAATATAATCATTCTCGTCAGATAGAGATCTCATCCAGATAACCACATGGAGTCATAAGAAAATCAGAATAGCGAAATTTCAATGTCTGAAGCTACACAGAGTATCAGAAAGTTACACCGCATGTTGAATGATATCAATTCTGATGAAATCCCAAGTAAGATCCAGAAAGAACAATGTCACTCACAAATATTATAATCTTCACGTATTTCTATCAGAACAATAACCAATAGAATCAGAGTATTAGCCTCATACGGACTTTATCGTCAATGTTCATATTCACTCAAGGGAATAAATACCAAAGATGGACCTAGCAATATGGAACATAATCCAAACAGACCAACCATATCTTCATCTATTAGTATGTTTAGCTAATGTTCTCATACAATAAGAATTCTTTCTGAACTAAACAGTCACATATACTTCTGAGAATTGCACTCAGCCATTAATACAATTCAATCATTATTTCAACTATTTAATTCTACCATCAGAAATTTCACATTATCCCTTCACTAACAGAAGTCAATTCAGAAATCTTCTAACTAATATTTTCTTTAGATAACATACCTGAATAAATCAATTGATCAGAGTTAACTTCTTCAGTAATAGTGACATCACATAATCTGAATAATGTTCAGAACTATCTAATATCTCTTTTAATATTGTCTTCATTTGTTAATTCATTCTCTTTTCTTCTGAACACAGACTTCTATAACTCCACACTTGAAAACTTATTCAACCCAAATCTTACAGATTTCATTGTAACATTTCACTAATAAGAGGGTAAGGGTAGTAAAGCCTTAAATTTAACTCGCGCATAAATGCACATAACACATGCTATCACCAATAGACAATTCATTTCTAATTTCACATTCTCAAAACGTTTAATAAACATTTGCTTTTAATCACTTTTATTTTAACACATAGTTCATATGCCAACTCAAATCACTGATTCACAATCAAAGCATTCATATAGCAATCATAGGCCACATATCACAACTCATATACTCATATCCTTCCATTCATATGAATCATGCTACAATACAAAAGAAATTTCATGTTTCTCATATGGCTCAAATATTCATAGTCACTTGCTTATAAACTCATCACATTTTCAAATAGCTCACATAACAATTAATCATTTACATGCATACTTTTCATTGCCAAATTTCATATAATTTCATACCTCTACGAGTCTTAACTCATCATCAACACATTTTCACTCAAACATTTGAGTACACATTCCATAAATTAGAATTTGCTCGATTGGAAAACTTATCTATTTAATCAAAACAATTTTTGTCAGAGTCGGAAGATATCACACTATCGTAGGTTAAATGGGGCATGTATAGCTAGAATCACATACGCTATGGTAGTCCTAGAACCGACTAAACCATGGCTTTTATACCAATAAAATGGAACACCCCTAACCTGTAATCGTCATCAGAATATGTTAAAGGGCATTACCGAAAATGTAACTCAGATCACAACTGTCATAAACCAAATAGCTCATTTCAATAATTATAAGTCACTCATACTCAATATGAATTTAAATCGAGCATACAAGGTCTAAATCATGCATTCAGGACCAAATCAGTAACATATGAAAGTTTCAAAACTTAGGAAAATTTTCAACTCTTCAAAGGTCACACGGCCGTGTGAATAGACTGTGTGCCTCACACGGCATTAGGCACGCCCGTGTGTCTAAGCCATGGCCAAACAGGGCATACATACTGACTTGTCCACACGACCACAAGACATGCCCGTGTGCCTTGGCCATGGTCGAAACTGACTTAAGTCACATGGCTGACCACATGCCCATGTGTCAAGCCCGTGCTCAAGACTGACTTTAAACTGTAGGACTACCCCAAGGGACATACGGCCGTGTAACATGACCGTGTGTCGCACATGGCTGAGACACACGTCTGTGTCTCTGCCCGTGTGGGCAAAAATAGGCCATTTGAAAATCCAATTTGCCACCCAATTTGAGTCTTCCCTACAAGCATCATTCAAGGATCAATATACTACGTTTTTAGTCAAATTTAACTCCAAACATGTATCAACAAATCCATAATATCATCAATCAATTCAATGTTCACTTTCTATACCAAAACATACCAATATCACATGCCAAATTCATTTACTCATACATGATCTACATCTCAAGTTACCATATCAATCTTATACCAAGATTATACCATACATGCATACCATAAAACATACTTCCCAAAATGAACTCATACCATGCCCGAATATATGTAACACCCCTAACCCAATTCCGTCGCCGGAAGGTTCTAAGGTATTACCTAACGATTACAACAACATTTGAACACTCACATAGAAAATTTAAACTGTACAATACTATGCTACCAAGCCGAATTTAAAAAAAAATAAATATATTTTTAATCAAAATCTTAAGCTTATAAAAAAAATATGTTATAAAAACTCATGCCAATATAAAATTACACAGTAAATTCAACATGTGTAAACAAACATAGTATAATGTATGTACATAAAGTAACGTTATAACAAGACCAAATGTGCATCATTTCTCATCAATGTTTAAGCAAAATGACCATGTCCATTTCAACCATTTTGAACGTCTATATAAAACCATATATGCTCAATATGCATACCAAAATCATATATATATAATAAACCGAATATAAATACTAATTAATAAGCTTAAAACATACTCATGCTTGCCATTACCATTGAATATCAAAATCCAATGCACAAATGATCAATTTATAAGTATAAATATTCGATCATCAATCAAGAACATAAAAAAAACAACAACTCACTTATCACAACATATACATATCATGATTAAACTTACACCGCCATACCATATAATACTTAGACTCGATTAAGGTCCATTATTCCATCATATTCAAATTTTACCAAACTAATAATATAACCCATATTGATCATTACTATAATCAAATACGCATAGTTTAGGTATCACAAATAAAGGCAAACTCAAACCACAACCAAACATAACCAAACTTTAACATGTAAATTAAGTGACTTTTAAATGATTTAACCATTATACATATATGAAATTTAAACATCTCCAAAAGAGTTATTAGCTTATACTTTCCATAAGTACCAAACCGACTTTTAAAAGTGCCAAAATATTGAAGATAGTGTGGATGACTTTACTAACGATCCCCTGAGCGCGTAACGAACTCCAAAATCTATAAAATAGAGACAAGAGAAAAAAAAACACATCCAAAGTAAGCTACCATAGCTTAGTAAGTTATAAACATCAAAACTCCAAGTTCAATTTAATAGTCTAGTATCATCTAACTAAGTCATGCTACTAGATCATTTAGTCAATATCTTACCACATTCAAGGCAATTTATTAATCATATACTCAATTTCAACTAAGTCCAATATGCATCTGCTCAACCACAATATACTACATTACTCTCAAACACAAAACCGAATGCATTTAACATTCCATCATCGTATAACATTAATATATTTGAGCACAAAGCCATTAAAACCAATCTATCTTTATACATACTTTCAATTTATAATATCCATTACATAGAATCGATGCTCACCTGCACAAATTTGAGCTATACATCATAGTTGTTCATCAAGAAATTTGAAGCTTTAATTTATTCAACCATTTTCGATCTACTCAAATAAATCGCAAACGTAGTGTAACACCCCAAACCTGGCCCAGACGTTATGGCCAAATTTGACGTGCCACATTGAAGTTAAAAATCTATGATTCATTTTCTTGTTGTAAAAACTGACTTTTGTTAAGCTAACAAAGTAAATGGAAGCTGGGCACCAGGTAGGAATCCGTAATAGAGGAGGTGAGCCATGAAGGGTGCTTAAATACCAACCTCTTTGAATGGATCCAATCTTAGACATGCCTACGACCATTGCCACACTTGGTTATAACGAGTTGAAATTTATTTGAGTGGGAATTTTGATAAATTAGATAATCGTGGTGTTGTGTTATTTCGAAATCAAGTATCGTTTTGAAAACACGTCCTAAGTCTATCCCATTTGTTATCAACCAAATTAAAGTTATTAAAAATAAAATAATCCCAGAAAAGAAGTACAGGAAAATAAAGTTAAAATGGCCTTATTACAACCCAAAAATAAAATAAATAAAGAAAACTTAAAGAAAACCAAATGCTTATTTAAAAGCCCAAAGGCGATCACCGTGGCCACTCTAAATCCCCTCTGGCTCCAAGTCCCCAAATCAAGGCTCACCTGCAAGGTTAAGGAAAGGGGGTGAGTTTGGAAACTCAATGTGCAACAAGCCCCTTTCAGAGCCCAAAACAATATCAGCTTGCTGGGCCCGAGCCAAATCCAATCTCAACATATACTGGCCGAAGCCTTTTCATATTTCATATTTCATAATACTGGGCCGAAGCCTTTTCATATTTCATACTTCATAATACTGGGCCGAAGCCTTTTCATATTTTATATTACTAGGCCGAAGCCTTTACTGCAAACGGTCTGGCCCATAGGCCTATTTCAATATTATATGCACTGTCAATGAGAGAATGAATGCAAGCCCATTTGGGGAGACTACTCGACCCACCATCCGCTACTCTCCACCCGTACCAACCAAGCTCTCCATGTGGGGAATAACTCAACCCACCCAACCAAAACTCTCCACTGGCAGCATAGCTGCTTTATCATATAACTGGAGGCCTTGCCTCTTTTTAATAACTGGGGCATAAGCCCTTTTCGGTAAATTGGGGCATAAGCTATTTTTCGGTAAACTGGGGCATAAGCCCTTTTGCACTTCTCCATCCATATAAAAATCCAACCTAATGCATTTATGAATACATCATGTGCATATCATACATAACATGTGCATATCATGTGCATGTCATATCAATCATGTATATCAAAATCCCATGTATCAAATTCAAAATTCAACCCTAGGGGTATAATGGTCATTTTTTTACCTGGGGCAAAATAGTCATTTTCATATCATAGGGGTAATTTAGTAATTTTACCAAAATTTAGGGTTTTCCATGTTCATTAACGGTTATTAACAATTTATGTGTGCAAACAGTGATTCTGGCCCATTTTTAGCAAAATCGAGTTATTGGGCCTAAAACCTCTAATGGGCCTTACATAGCCGATTTTGTCATCTAGGCCTATTTAGCCTATAATCCATGACGGTATTAACAGTTTTAACATGCAATTTAACAGATTCCCATTTTCTATCAATTTTACCCAAATGGGCCAGAAAGCCTATTGGGCCCTATTTCAGCCCCTCGAGGCCCAACTTACCGTGAATGCCAAAAATCACGCTCCTACCTTTTCCAACGTTCTCGATCATCATCTTAGTGAATCCAACTAACTAATGAGCGTTTTCTTGCTCACAAGTCCTTGAAATGCCAAAATTTTGGCATTTTTGCTTTTCGCCATTTATCGCTTTAAGCTATGAAAAAGGGTTCGTTACACACCTGATTTGCGATATTCCTTGACGAAATCTCCTACATGTTTTCTCCTATAATCAACTGTTAATGGATCAGCTTACAATAATCAACCCAAATCAAGAACCATCTTGTAACACCCCAAACCCGGCCCAGACGTTATGGCCGAATCTGACGTGCCACATTAGAGTTGAAAACCCATGTTCCGTTTTAGTGTTTTAAAAACCATATATCTTGTTGAGTTAACAAATTGAATGGAAGCTGGGCACCAGGTAGATATCCGAGACAGAGGAGGTGAGCCATGAAGGCTGCTTAAGTACCAAGCTCTTCAGTTGGATCCAATCCTAGACACGCCTACAACCATTGCCACATTTTGTTATATCGAGTTTAAATTTGATTAAGTGGACCTCTTTGATAAATCGAATAATCATGGTATTGTGATATTTTGAAATCAAGTATCATTTTGAAATCATGTCCTAGGTCTAGCCCATTTGAATAATTATCAACCAATTTTAAAGTTATTAAAAATAAAATAATCCCGAAAAGAAGTAAAAGAAAAGGTAAAATGGCCTTATTACAACCCAAGAATAAATAATAATTAAAGGAAATTTAAAGAAAACCAATGCTTATTTAAAAGCCCAACGGCGACCACCGTGGCCACTCTCAATCCCCTCCGGCTCCAAGTCCCCACAACAAGGCTCACTTGCAAGGTTAAGGAAAGGGGGTGAGTTTGGAAACTCAGTGTGCAACAAGCCCTTTTCAGAGCCCAAAACAATATCAGCCTGCTGGGCCTTAGCCCAAGTCCAATCTCAATATGCATATACTGGGCCGTAGCCTTTTCATAGATCATATAACTAGGCCGAAGCCTTTTACTGTAAACGGTATGGCCCATAGGCCCATTTTAATATCACATGTATCGTCAATAAAAACCAAATGAATGCAAGCCCATTTGGGGAGACTACTCGACCCACCATCCGCTACTCTCCACCCGTACCAACCAACACACCATGTGGGGAATAACTCAATATAACTCTCCACTGGCAGCATAACTGCTTTATCATATAACTGGAGGCCTAGCCTCTTTTAATAACTGGGGCAAAAGGCCTTTTAATAACTGGGGCATAAGCCCTTTTAATAACTGGGGCATAAGCCCTTTCAATAACTAAGGCATAAGCGCTTTTGATAACTGGGGCATAAGCCCTTTCAATAACTAGGGCATAAGCCCTTTTGATAACTGGGGCATAAGCCCTTTTAATAACTGGGGCATAAGCCCTTTTAATCACTGGGGCATAAGCCCTTTTCCACTTCCTCCATCCATATAAAAACCTAACCCAATGCAATTATGAATACCTCATATGCATATCATACATATCATGTGCATATCATACATGTCATGTGCATATCATACATACCATGTTTATCAAAATCCCATACATTAAATTCATATATAAACCCTAGGGGTATAATGGTTATTTTTACCTAGGGGCAAAACGGTCATTTTCATGTTATAAGGGTAATCCTGTAATTTTACCAAAAATTAGGGTTTCCATGTTCATTAACGGTTACTAACAATTCATGGGTGCAAATAGTGATTCTGGCCTATTTTTAGCGAAATCGAGTTATTGGCCTAAAACCCCTAATGGGCCCTACTTAGCCGATTTTGTCATCTAGGCCCATTTAGCCTATATTTCATAACGGTTTTATCAGTCTCGATGCACAATTTAGCAGGTTTTCCTTTTCTACCAATTTTTTTCAAATGGGCCCGAAAGCCCATTGGGCCCCACTTCGGTCCCTCGAAACCTAACTTACTGTAAACGCCAAAAATTGCGCTCTTACCGTTTCCAATGTTCCCAATCATCATCTTAAAGAATCTAACTAACTAATGAGCATTCGCTTGCTCACAAGTCCTCGAAATGCTAGAATTTCGACATTTCGGCTTTTCGGCATTTATCGCTTTAAGCTATGAAAAGGGTTCGTTACACAGCTATTTTGCGATATCTCCTACACGATTTCTCCTATAATCAACCGTTAATAAATCAGCTCACAATAATTGAACCAAACCAAGAACCATCTAATATTAACACTTACACATTCGGCCCCCATCCATAATGGCCTTAGGCACCTTACCTTTGCCGAGATTTATGACGAGATCTAGCCACTCCGGTGATCCAAGCTAATCCAAATCGACACTATGCCTTGCTGCTCCTCCACTATAGAAACCATAAAAATATTAAAAGAAGAACCCCATAAAGCCTATACCCATATTCGACCACCTCCCTAAACTAGAGGGGTTTTGGCTTTTGGCCAATAGTTACTCTAGGAATCGTTTAGAGTTCGAGGACTTACCACAGTCTTTCTCCTCTGGAATTCGTTATGCCTAAAAGATAAGGGGATTCAACACCAGCAATGAGAAGGAAAAGAGAGTTTCTGGTCAACAAAGATTCGGCACCCCCTAACTTCACGGATTACGGCTTTGCGGTATTTTGGCTGAAGTAGAGATAAAAGAAAGAAACAATGGATGAATGGAGGGAAAATAGTGGGCTGGTTAGAAAGAAGGGGAAGGAAGAAAAGGTGAATGGAGAGATAGTAGATTCGGCTGCAAAAAGAAAAAAAGAGAGAAAAGACTAACCTAAAGGGAGAAAACGGTACACAAGTACCTAAGTGCCGAAAATCCCTAACAAAACCCCTCTGCCAAAAATCCCTTCTCCAATCTCCTTTATTCGGCCAACTTTATCTCTATATCAAATCCCTAAAATCTCTCCCCTTATTCCTACTTAATCCATGCACTTGACTAATTCAAACTCCTCCATCAAAATCCACCTGGGTTCCATCACTTACCCTTCCTGCTCATAAAAATAAATAACCTCATTTGCCAACACAGGGAATCGATCCCATGTCTTCCCTTAAGCTCCACCCGCCACCTTTTTAGGATCTTAGTGGCGTCACCCTTGCCACTTTACTATAGCTCTTTTTGTGATACATTTCTCCCACAACTTTACATAAGGTCACCTAGCCAGAACCCCTAACTCTTAAGTCCAAATTTTGAAAATTCTACCGGGTTTTGGCCAACACATGGGCCTTCCATAAGCCCATTTACATACTCAAATTATTAATTCCATCCTCAAATACCAAATTTTAGAAACTTACTTCAAATATCAAGAATCGCGAAAAACCCAAAAATTAGGATGTTACAGCTCTACCCTCCTTAAAGAAATTTCGGCCTCAAAATTTACCTGATCCAAACAGTTGAGGGTATTGTTGACGCATTGCCTCTTCGGTCTCCCAAGTAGCTTCTTCCTTGCCATGGTTCCTCCAAAGTACCTTCACTAATGGGACTGACCTCCTTCTCAACACCTTGACATCACGATCAAGTATTTGCACAGGTTCCTCTTCGGAAGTCAAATCTGACTGTACTTCGATTTCTACTACTAGCACGATATGAGTTGGGTCAGAACGATATCGCCTAAGCATGGACACATGGAAAATGTCGTGAATATGATCCAGTTCTGGAGGTAACTCTAGTTGATAAGCCACCGGCCCTATTCGCTTAATAACTCGGTAAGGCCCAATAAACCGTGGGCTCAACTTACCCGTCTTACCAAATCTCAATATCTTCTTCCATGGTGAAACTTTCAAAAAGACCATGTCCCCTACAGCATATTCAATATCCTTACATTTCAGATTGGCATAAGACCTTTGTCGATCCACTGCCTCCTTTAACCGATTCTGAATCACCTTAATCTTGTCTTCAGTATCTGCTACCAACTCTGGCCCAAGTATTTGCCTTTCCCCCACTTCTGCCCAACAAGTGGGCAAACGGCACCTTCGCCCATACAGTGCCTCATAAGGAGCCATCTGAATACTTGCTTGGTAACTATTGTTATACGCGAACTCTGCCAATGGCAAATGGTCCTCCCAGCTGCCCCTAAACTCAATAGCACAACCCATCAACATATCCTCTAAAATCTGAATAACCCTCTCCGACTGCCCATCCGACTGAGGGTGAAAAGCCGTACTGAAATCCAATCGCGCCCCTAATGCCTCATGCAACTTCTACCAAAACCAAGATGTAAACCTTGGGTCTCGGTCCGAAATTATCGATACTGGCACACCATGCAACCGTACTATCTCCGCCACATACAACTTGGCCAACTTCTGAAGTGAGTAATCGTTTCGGACAGGTATGAAATGAGCAGATTTCATGAGCCTATCCACAATCACCCAAACCGAATCCTTCTTAGAAGGTGTCAACGGCAACCCACTTACAAAGTCCATAGTTACCCATTCCCACTTCCAAAGTGGCATCTTTACCGGCTGCAACAATCCCGAAGGCAGTTGATGCTCGGCTTTCACTTGTTGACATGTCAGACATCTCCCTACAAATTTGGTCACTTCTCGCTTAAGCCCAGGCCACTAATATAGCTCTCGCAAGTCTCGATACAACTTACTCCCTCCTGGATGCATAGCACAAGGTCCATTATGTGCCTCTTTCAAAATCATCAATCTCAAATCAGAGTTCTTCAGCATACAAATTCTCCCTCGAAAGCAAAGAACTCCCTCACTATTTAACCTAAAGTCTAGATTCTCGCCCTTCTCAACTTGCTGAAATCGAGGAACCAACGACTCGTCTTCCAACTGTTGCTTCTTAATCTGTTCTACCCAAGTCGGTCTCACTTGTAACTCAGCCAATAAACTTCCGTCGTCATACAAACTTAGACGAGCAAACAACGCCTTCAACTCCACCACAGCCCTTCGACTTAGCGTATCAGCCACGACATTTGCCTTACCTGGATGGTATTCAATCGAACAGTCATAATCCTTTAACAACTCTATCCACCTTCATTGCCTAAGATTCAGCTCCTTTTGAGTCAGTAAGTACTTAAGACTATTGTGATCCGTATAGATGATGCATTTCTCCCCATACAGGTAATGCCTCCATATCTTAAGTGCAAAGATTACCGCTGCCAATTCCAAGTCATGCGTAGGGTAGTTCACCTCGTGCGGCTTAAGCTGTCGTGAAGCATAAGCGACCACTTTCCCTCTTGCATCAACACGCAGCCCAAACCTACATGTGACGCATCGCTGTACACAGTGGAATCCTTACCAGACTCTGGCTGAATCAACACTGGCGCTTCTGTCAAAACCTTCTTCAACTTCTCAAAAGCCTCCTGCTGCTTATTTGTCCAAACAAAAGGTGCTCCATTCCTTATAAGTTTCGTTAACGGTGCTGCCAACACAGAAAACCCTTCCACGAATCTCCGATAATAACCTGCCAACCCCAGAAAACTTTGGATCTCTGTTACCGACTTCGGTGGCTTCCATTCCAAAATTGCCTCAATCTTTCGAGGGTCCACCTTGATCCCCTCAGCGGACAGAACATGCCCCAAGAAGGTAACTTATTTCAGCCAAAACTCGCACTTACTAAATTTTGCATAAAGTTGCTTTCCCCTTAACACTTGCAGCACTACATGAAGATGCTCATCATGCTTCTCTTCCGTTTTCGAAAACACCAAGATGTCGTCAATAAAAACGGCTACGAATCTATCCAAGTATGGCTGGAACACCCGATTCATCAAATCCATGAATGCTGCCGGCGCATTAGTCAAACCAAAAGGCATTACCAGAAACTCGTAATGACCGTATCGAGTCCTGAACGCTGTCTTATAAATATCCACTTCTTTAACTCTTAATTGATGATATCCTGACCGAAGGTCGATCTTAGAAAATACTGAGGCTCCTTTTAATTGGTCGAATAGATCGTCGATTCTTGGTAACGGATACTTGTTCTTGATAGCCAGTTTATTCAACTGCCGGTAGTCAATACACATACGCATAGTCCCATCTTTCTTCTTTACGAACAGTACCGGTGTGCCCCACGAGGAAACACTTGGTCTTATAAACCCTCTATCCAACAGTTCCTGTATCTGAGCTTTCAATTATACCAACTCCTTTGGTGCCATCCTATAAGGCGCAATGGACACAGGAGCTGTTCCAGGTAATAAGTCGATTCCAAACTCGACTTCTCTGTTCGGGGGTAATCTAGGAAGTTCATCTGGGAATACATCCTGAAATTCCTTAATGGTCCTAACCAACTCCACCGTTATCTCCTCAAGTCCGGTTTGACTTACAAAGGCCAAGTACACCTTACAACCTTTTCGAATCAACTTCTCGGCTCTTAAAGTCGAAACAACATTGGACAAATAATCCCTTCGTTCCCCTATGAACATTATCTCCTCATCTTCGGTAGTACTTAGTACCATCCTCTTTGTAGCACAATCTAACGTCGCCTTGTGTTTAGTTAACCAGTCCATTCCCAAGATAAGATCAAAATCCCCAAATGGCAGCTCCATCAAATCTCCTTCAACAGTTTTATCTTGTGTCATTAAAGGCACTGCCCTAAAAAGTTTATCTACCTTAACCGAATGTCCCAAAGGGCTTATCACCGATACCCCACTAACAGTCTCCTCAGGAAGCACATCCAAAGCCCCAGATACATCACAAGCAACATACAAGTGAGTGGAACCCACATCAATCAAAGCATTGTAAGGCGTGCTATGAATGAGGAACGTACCGGTTATAACATCAGGAGTGTCACCCTCCTCACGACATCGTGCAGTATAAACCAACGCCGGTTGTCGAGCTTCAATGTGTCCAGGACCCCTGCCAGGTGCCCCACATCCTCGTCCATTACCATTGCCACCTCTACCTTGCCCACGACCCCTCTGTGGTGGTGGTCCTCCTCGCCGTGGTTGGACATCCCTTTGCTCTGCAGCTAACTCCTGGGCTGTCCTCCGAGGACACTCCCTGAACTTATACTCTTTAGACCCACATTGAAAACATGCTCCAGCTCGTTTCAAACAGTCCCCCATATGTACCTTACCACAGTCCCTGCAAGCCTACGGTCTATAAGTATTTACTGGAACTGCTCGAACCGGTTCCTCCATCCTTACTCTTTTAACATTTCGATTCGTGGTACTTGGGGTCTAAAATCCGTCTTAAACCTGGGTTGATCCTTCTCACAATCAGTCAGCTTCACCTCCTCGGCTATCTTAGCTTTCTCTACCAATGCAGCAAAACCACGCTCCCTCTGTGGAGCTATCAATATCCTAAGCTCATCGCAGAGGCCATCCTCAAATCGAACACTGCGCTCATATTCAGTTGCCACTATCCTGCTGCCATATCGACTCAGCCTCAAAAATTCTACCTCATACTCCGCTACAGTCTTATTACCCTGTGTTAGATTCAAAAATTCCTTCCGACGAGCATCCACATAACTAGCTTCAACATACCTCCCCTTAAAAGTAGTTTTGAACAATTCCCAAGTTACTTGCTCAATTGGGGTACTCTCTCTTACGATGATCCACCATCGGTATGCCTCGTCACGTAGCAGTGACACGGCTCCTTTCAGCTTCTGCTCCACTGAGCAGTCTAGATCGTCCATGATCCATTCTGTTGCCTTTAGCCAATATTCTGCTACATCTGGGGCTACTCCAGATACACCCCTAAATACTTCTGCTCCGTTGGCCCTGAGTCGCTCCGATATGGACCCCCTATTCACTGTCCCGGTGCTAGCTCCAGCAACCTTTTCCAAAACCCTTAACATGGCTGGAGACAAAGCGTCATCCCCCATAGCTCGATCATAAGACCCAGTCTCTGTTGCTTGTGGCACAGATGCCTCCTCAGCTGGCCTATGCCCTGAGGATGAAGATTCAGCTTGCACCCTTCCGCGACCACGTCCGCGGCTTCGTCCACGAGCTCCTCTTGTACTCATATCGAATTATCTGATTACGAGTTTTATGATATTAGTATAATGTTCCACTGTTTATTAACAAAGTGTCTTATGGAGATGTAGCAGTTCAAGAATTGTTTTCGTATCACCGTAGCCTAGCTACAGTCTCATTCCTACCGTTTTACAGCTCTACCCTATCTAAAGTATCATAGTAGGGTCTCAATTCTATTCATAACATCATATCATTACCATATATCGTAAGGAAAATATACTTACAGACTTGGTGCCGGGGATTCAGTGCGCCACTTCTTTCTCCAATCCATTTAAAACTCGAAAACCATGTTTTTGATCACCGAAAATAAAAATTTAAAAACTTTGAGTTGGAAACACCATTTATTTTGAACTCTTGATTTAAAACAGAAAAACTTGGACCATTTTAACTTGTATACTCTGTAAAACATCTTTGAAAAGAATTTTTGAAATCCATTTCCAAAAATACCCTTCTTAGGCCTAAGTTTTCAAAAAATTTTCAGACCCGATCCACAGCCTAGTTGTTGGAACCTAGGCTCTGATACCACTAAATGTAACACCCCAAACCCGACCCAGACGTTATGGCCGAATCTGACGTACCACATTGGAGTTGAAAACCCATGTACCATTTTAGTGTTTTAAAAACCATATATCTTGTTGAGTTAACAAAGTGAATGCAAGCTGGGCACCAGGTAGGTATCTGAGACAGAGGAGGTGAGCCATGAAGGCTGCTTAAGTACCAAGCTCTTCAGTTGGATCCAATCCTAGACATGCCCACAACCATTGCACACTTTGTTATATCGAGTTTAAATTTGTTTAAGTGGAAATATTTGATAAATCGAATAATCCTGGTGTTGTGATATTTTGAAATCAAGTATCGTTTTGAAATCACGTCCTAAGTCTAGCCCATTTTAATAATTATCAACCAATTTTAAAGTTATTAAAAATAAAATAATCCCGAAAAGAAGTAAAAGAAAAGTGAAAATGGCGTTATTACAACCCAAGAATAAATAGTAATTAAAGGAAATATAAAGAAAACCAATGCTTATTTAAAAGCCCAAAGGCGATCACCGTGGCCACTCTGAATCCCCTCCGGCTCCAAGTCCCCACATCAAGGCTCACCTGCAATGTTAAAGAAAGGGGGTGAGTTTGGAAACTCAGTGCGCAACAAGCCCCTTTCAGAGCCCAAAATAATATCAGCCTCTTGGGTCTTAGCCCAAGTCCAATCTCAATATGCATATACTGGGCGGCCGAAGCCTTTTAGTGTAAATGGTATGGCCCATAGGCCCATTTCAATATCACATGTATCGTCAATAAAAACCAAATGAATGCAAGCCCATTTGGGGAGACTACTCGACCCACCATTCGCTACTCTCCACTCGTACCAACCAACACACCAAGTGGGGAATAACTCAACCCACCCAACCATAACTCTCCACTGGCAGCATAGCTGATTTATCATATAACTAGAGGCCTAGCCTCTTTTAATAACTGGGGCAAAATCCCTTTTAATAACTGGGGCATAAGCCCTTTTAATAACTGGGGCATAAGCCCTTTCAATAACTGGGGCATAAGCCCTTTCAATAACTGGGGCATAAGCCCTTTAAATAACTAGGGCATAAGCCCTTTCAATAACTAGGGCATAAGCCCTTTTGATAATTGGGGCATAAGCCCTTTTAATCACTAGGGCATAAACCCTTTTGCACTTCCTCCATCCATATAAAAACCCAACCCAATGCATTTATGAATACCACATGTGCATATCATACATATCATGTGCATATCATACGTGTCATGCGCATATCATGCATACCATGTTTATCAAAATCCCATGCATTAAATTCATATATAAACCCTAGGGGTATAATGGTCATTTTTACCTAGGGGCAAAACGGTCATTTTCATGTTCATTAACGGTTACTAACAATTCATGGGTGCAAACAGTGATTCTGGCCCATTTTTAGCGAAATCGAGTTATTGGCCTAAAACCCTAATGGGCCCTACTTAGCCGATTTTGTCATCTAGGCCCATTTAGCCTATATTCCATAATGGTTTTATCAGTCTCGATGCGCAATTTAGTAGGTTTTCCTTTTCTACCAATTTTTTTCAAATGGGCCCGAAAGCCCATTGGGCCCCACTTCAGCCCCTCGAAGCCCAACTTACCGTAAACGCCAAAAATTACGCTCTTACCATTTCCAATGTTCCCAATCATCATCTCAATGAATCTAACTAACTAATGAGCGTTCGCTTGCTCACAAGTCCTTGAAATGCCAGAATTTCAACATTTCGACTTTTCGGTATTTATCGCTTTAAGCTATGAAAAGTGTTCGTTACGCACCTGTTTTGCGATATTCCTCGACGAGATCTCCTACACGATTTCTCCTATAATCAACCGTTAATAAATCAGCTCACAATAATTGAACCAAACCAAGAGCCATCTAATATTAACACTTACACATTCGACCGCCATCCATAATGGCCTTAGGCACCTTACCTTTGCCGAGATTTATGACGAGATCTAGCCACTCCGGTGATCCAAGCTAATCCAAATTGACACTACGCCTTGCTACTCCTCCACTATAGAAACCATAAAAATATTAAAAGAAGAACCCCGTAAAGCCTATACCCATATTCGGCCACCTCCCTAAACTAGAGGGGTTTCGGCTTTTGGCCAATAGTTACTCTAAGAATCGTTTAGAGTTTGAGCACTTACCACAGTCTTTCTCCTCTTGAATTCATTATTCCTAAAAGATAAGGGGATTGAACACCAACAATGAGAAGGAAAAGAGAGTTTCTGGTCAACAAAGATTCGGCACCCCCCTAACTTCACGGATTACGGCTTGCGGTATTTCGGCAGAAGTAGAGATAAAAGAAAGAAAAAATGGATGAATTGAGGGAAAATAGTGGGCTAGTTTGAAAGAAGGGGAAGGAAGAAAAGGTGAATGGAGAGATAGTAGATTCCGCTGCAAAAAGGAAAAAAGAGAGAAAAGACTAACCTAAAGGGAGAAAACGGCACACAAGTACCTAAGTGCCGAAAATCCCTAACAAAACCCCTCTGCCGAAAATCCCTTCTCCAATCTCCCTTATTCGGCCAACTCTATCTCCATATCAAATCCCTAAAATATCTCCCCTTATCCCTCCTTAATCCATGCACTTGACTAATTCAAACTCCTCCATCAGAATCCACCTGGGTTCCATCACTTACTCTTCCTACTCATAAAAATAAATAACCTCATTTGCCAACACAGGGAATCGATCCCATGTCTTCCCTTAAGCTCCACATGCCACCTTTTTAGGAGCTTAGTGGCATCACCCTTGCCACTTTACTACAACTCTTTTTGTGATACATTTCTCCCACAACTTTACATAAGGTCACCTAGCCAGAACCCCTAACTCTTAAGCCCAAATTTTGAAAATTCTACCGGGTTTTGGCCAACACATGGGCCTTCCATAAGCCCATTTACATACTCAAATTATGAATTCCATCCTCACATACCAAATTTTAGAAACTTACTTAAAATATCAAGAATTGCGAAAAACCCGAAAATCAGGATGTTACACATCTATAGTAAACACTTACACATTCGGCCACCCTCCATAATGGCCTTAGAAACCTTACCTTTGCCGAAATTGATGACTAGCTCTAATTTCTCCAATGATCCAAACTAATCCAAGTCGACACCACGCCTTGCTGCTCCTCTACTATACAAACCATAAAAAGATTAAAAGAAAAACCCAATAGAGCCTATACCCACATTCAGCCATCTCCTAAACTATAGGGGTTTCGGCTTTTGTCAACAATTACTATAGGAATCGTTTAGAGTTCGAGCACTTACCACAGTTTCTCTTCTTGAATCTGCTTATGCTTAAAAGATAAAGGGATTGGCCACAAAAAAGTGAAAAGAAAAAGAGGTTTGCTGGTCAATAAGAAATCGGCCCCCTTAGCATCAAAGATTTCGGCTTTTGCGGTATTTCGGTAGAAGTGGAGGTAAGGGAAAGAAACAATAAATGAGTAGAGGAAAGTAATAGGTTGGTTTTTGAAAAAGAAAAAGGGAGAAAAGATGAGAGGAAAGGTGGTAGATTGGGCTAGGGAAGAAGAAAGAAGAGTAAAAAACTAAACCAAAAGAGAAAATGGCACAACTAAGACCCTAATGCCCAAATTGCTAACCTAATACCCCTCTGCCGAAATCCCCTCTCTAATCCCTTCAAATCAGTTAAGCTCTATCCTTCTCTCAAATCCCTAAAATCTCTCCCCTTATCCCTTCTTAATCCATGCATCTGACTATTTTAAACTCTCTCCCACAGAGTTCCATCCAGCTTTAAACTCTAGCATGCACAAGCATAAAAATAACATTACCTTTGCCATTCCAGGGAATCGAACCCAGGTCTTCCCCCAACACTTACACGCCACCCTTATAGCTCCCTAGTAGAGTCACTTAGCCACTTTACCAAAGGCTTATTTGTGTTACATTTTACCCACAAATTTTAATAAGACCACCTATCCAAGGCCCCTAACTTCTTAAGTCCAAAATTCAAAAATTCCACCGGGTTTTGGCCAACACATGGGCCTTCCATAAGCCAATTTACATACTCAAATTATGAATTTCACAACCACATACCAAATTTTGGAAACTTTACTAAAATATCAAGAATCGCGAAAAAACCCGAAAATCAGGATGTTACAACTCTATCCTCGTTAAAAAAATTTCGGCCTCGAAATTTACCTGATCCAAACAGTTGAGGGTATTGCTGACGTATTGCCTCTTCGGTCTCCCAAGTAGCTTCTTCCTTGTCATGGTTCCTCCAAAGTACCTTCACTAATCGGACTGACTTCCTTCTCAACACCTTGACGTCGCAATCAAGTATTTGCATAGGTTCTTCTTCGAAAGTCAGATCCGACTGTACTTCGATTTTCGCAACTGGCACGATATGAGTTGGGTCAGAACGATATCGCCTTAGCATGGACACATGAAAAAAATTGTGAATACGATCCAGTTCTGGAGGTAACTCTAGTTGATAAGCCACTGGCCTTATCCGTTTAATAATTCAATAAGGCCCAATAAATCGTGGACTCAACTTGCCCTTCTTACCAAATCTCAATATCTTCTTCCAAGGCGAAACTTTCAAGAAGACCATGTCCCCTACAACATATTCAATATCCTTACGTTTCAGATTGGCATAAGACTTTTGTCGATCCACTGCCTCCTTTAACCGATTTCTGATCACCTTAATCTTGTCTTCAGTATCTGTTACCAACTCTGGCCGAAATACTTGCCTTTCCCCCAATTCTGCCCAACAAGTGGGCGAACGACACCTTCGCCCATATAGTGCCTCATAAGGAGCCATCTAGATACTTGCTTGGTAGTTGTTGTTATACGCGAACTCTGCCAATGGCAAATGGTCCTCCCAGCTGCCCCTAAACTCAATAGCACAACCTCTCAACATGTCTTCTAAAATCTGCATGACCCTCTCTGACTGCCCATCTAACTGAGGGTGAAAAATCGTACTGAAATCTAACCGCGTTCCCAATGCCTCATGTAACTTCTGCCAAAACCGAGATGTAAACCTTGGGTCTCGGTTAGAAATTATCAATACTGGCACCCCATGTAATCGCACTATCTCCGCCACATACAACTTGGCTAGCTTCTGAAGTGAGTAATCGGTTCGGACAGGTATGAAATGGGTAGATTTCATGAGCCTATCCACAATTACCCAAACCGAATCCTTCTTAGAAGGTGTCAATGGCAACCCACTCACAAAATCCATAGTTACCCTTTTCCACTTCCAAAGAGGTATCTTCACCGGCTATAACAATCCTGAAGGCAGTTGATGCTCGGCCTTCACTTGTTGACATGTCAAACATCTCCCCACAAATTCGGTCACTTCTCGCTTAAGCCCAGGCCACCAATATAGCTCTCACAAATCTTGATACAACTTACTCCTGCCTGGATGCATAGCACAAGGTCCACTATGTGCCTCTTTCAAAATCATCAACCTCAAATCAGAGTCCTTCGGCATACAAATTTTTCCTTGAAAACAAAGAACTCCATCGTTATTTAACCCAAAGTCTGGATTCTCCCCCTTCTCAACTTGCTGAATCCAAGAAACCAATGACTCATCCTCCAACTGTTACTTCTTAATCTGCTCTACCCAAGTCGGTCTCACTTGTAACTCTGCCAATAAGCTTCCATCGTCTTACAAACTTAAACGAGCAACCATTGCCTTCAACTCCGCCACAGTCCTTTGACTTAACGCATCAGCCACGACATTTGCTTTTCCTGGATGGTACTCGATCGAACAGTCATAGTCCTTTAACAACTCTATCCACCTTCGCTGTCTAAGGTTCAGCTCCTTTTGAGTCAGCAAGTACTTAAGACTCTTGTGATCCGTATAGATGATGCATTTCTCCCCATACAAGTAATGCCTCCAGATCTTCAGCGCAAAAATCACTGCGGCCAACTCCAAGTCATGCGTAGGATAGTTCACTTTGTGAGGCTTAAGCTATCGTGAAGCATAAGTGACCACTGTTCCCTCTTGCATCAACACGAAGCCCAAACCTACATGTGATGCATCGCTGTACACAGTGAAATCCTTACCAGACTCTGGTTGAATTAACACTGGCGCTTCTGTCAAAACCTTCTTCAGCTTCTCAAAAGCCTCTTACTGCTTATTCGTCCAAACAAAAGGTGCTCCCTTCCTTATAAGTTTCATTAACGGTGCTGCCAACACGGAAAATCCTGCCACGAATCTCCGATAATAACCTGCCAACCCCAGAAAACTTCGGATCTCTGTTACCGACTTCGGTGGCTTCCATTCCAGAATTGCCTCAATCTTTCGAGGGTCCACCTTGATCCCCTCAGCAGACACAACATGCCCCAAGAAAGTGACTTCCTTCAGCCACAACTCGCACTTACTAAACTTTGCATAAAGTTGTTTCTCCCTTAGCACTTGCAGCACAACACGAAGATGCTCATCATGCTTCTCCTCTGTTTCCGAATACACCAGGATATCATCAATAAAAATGACTACAAACTGATCCAAGTATGGCTGAAACATCCGATTCATTAAATCCATGAATGCTGCCGGTGCATTAGTCAAACCAAAAGGCATCACCAGAAACTCGTAATGACCAATCGAGTCCTGAATGCCGTCTTATGAATATCCACCTCCTTGACTCTCAACTGATGATATCCTGACCGAAGGTCGATCTTAGAAACTACCGAGGCTCCTCTTAGTTGGTCAAACAGATCACTGATTCTCGATAACAGATACTTGTTCTTGATCGTCAGTTTATTCAACTACCGATAGTCAATGCACATTCGCATAGTCTCATCTTTCTTTTTTACGAACAACACTGGTGCGCCCCACGGAGAAACACTTGGTCTTATAAACCCTCTATCCAACAGCTCCTGAATCTGAGCTTTCAATTCCACCAACTCCTTTGGTGCCATCCTATAAGGCGCAATGGACACAGGTGCTGTTCCAGGTAACAAGTCGATTCCGAACTCGACTTCTTTGTTTGGAGGTAATCCAGGAAGTTCATCCGGGAATAATCTTGAAATTCCTTAATGGTCCTAACCGATTCCACAGTTATCCCCTCAAGTTCAGCTTTACTTACCAATGCCAAGTATGCCTTACAACCTTTTCGAATCAACTTCTCGGCTCTTAAAGCCGACACAACATTTGACAAATAATTCCTTAGTTCCCCTATGACCATTATCTCCACATCTTCGGCAGTTCTTAATACCATTCTCTTTGCAGCACAATCCAATATCGCCTTATGCTTAGTTAGCCAGTCCATTCCCAAGATAAGATCAAAATCCCCAAATGGCAACTCCATCAAATCTCCTTCAAAAATCTTATCTTGTGTCTCCAAAGGCAACGCCCTAAAAAGTTTATCTACCTTGACCGAGTGTCCTAAAGGGCTTATCACCGATACCCCACTCACAGTCTCCTCAGGAAGCACACCCAAAGCGCCAGATACATCACAAGCAACATACGAGTGAGTGGAACCCACATCAATCAAAGCAGTATAAGGCGTGCTATGAATGAAGAACATACCGGTTATAACATCAGGACCGTCACCTTCCTCACGACGTCGTGCAGCATATACCAATGTCGACTGTCGAGCTTCAACATGTCCAGCACCCCTACCAGGTGCCCCACGTCCTCGTCCATTTCCATTACCACTTCTACCTTGCCCACGACCTCTTTGTGGTGGTGGTCCTCTCGCTGTGGTTGGACATCCCTTTGCTCCGCAGCTAGTTCCTGAGCTGTTCTTCGAGGACATTCTCTGAACTTATGCTCATTTGACCCACAACGAAAACATGCTCCCGTTCGTTTCCAGCACTCCCCCATATGCACCCTACCATAGTCCCTGCAAGCCTGTGGTCTAAAAGTTTTCACTGGAACTGCTCAAACTGGTTCCTCCATTCCAACTCTTTTAACATTCTGATTCGCAGCACTCGAGGATCCAAAATCCCTCTTAAATCTGGGTCGATCCTTCTCACGATTCTGTCGCTTAGTCCGTTTTACCTCCTCGGCTATCTTAGCCTTCTCTACCAATGCAGCAAAATCACGCTCCCTCTGTGGAGCTATCAATATCCTAAGCTCATCGCGGAGGCCATCCTCAAATCAAACACTACGCTCATATTCAGTTGCAACTATCCCGCTGGCATATCGACTCAGATTCAAAAATTCCTTCCTGCGAGCATCCACATAACTAGCTCCAACATATGTCCCCTTAAAGGTAGTTTTGAACAATTCCCAGGTTACTCGCTCCATTGGGGTACTCTCCCTCATGGTGATCCACCATCGGTATGCTTCGTCACGTAGTAGCGACACAGCCCCTTTCAGCTTTTGCTCCACTGAGCAGTCTAGATTGTCCATGATCCGCTCTGTTGCCTCTAGCCAATATTCTGCCACATTTGGGGCTACTCCAGATACACCCCTAAATACTTCTGCTACGTTGGCCCGGAGTCGCTCCGAGATGGATCCCCTATTCACTGTCCCAGTGCTAGCTCAAACAACTCTTTCTAAAAGCCTTAACATGGCTTGGGACAAAGCGTCATCCCCCGCAGCCCGATCATAAGACTCAGTCTCTGTTGCCTGTGGCACAGATGCCTTCTCAGCTGGACTATGCCCTGAGGATGAAGATTCAGCTTGCACCCTTCTGCGACCACGTCCGCGGCCTAGTCCACGATTTCCCCTTGTACTCATATCGACTTATCTAATTACGAATTTTATGATATTAGTATAATGTTCCACTGTTTCTTAAGAAAATGCCTTATGGAAATATAGCAGTTCAAGAATTGTTTTCACATCGTCGTAGCCTAGCTACAGTGTCATTTCTACCGTTTTACAGCTCTACCCTATCTAAAGTATCATAGTAGGGTCTCAATTCTATTCAAAGCATCATATTATTATCACATATCGTAAAGAAAATATACTTACAGACTTGGTGCTGGGGATTCAGTGCGCCACTTCTTTCTCAATCCATTTAAAACTCAAGAACCATTTGATCACCAAAAAAATAGGAATTTAAAATTTCGATTTGGAACACTCTTGTTTTGAAACTCTTGATTTTAACCTCGATTAAAAACAGAAAAACTTGAACCATTTTAACATGTATACTCTGTAAAACATTTTTGAAAAGAATTTTCAAAAACCATTTCCAAAAATACCCTTCTTAGGCATAAGTTTTCGAAAAATTTCCAGACCCGATCCACAGCCGAGTTGTTGCAACCTAGGCTCTAATACCATTAAATGTAACACCCCAAACATGGCCCAGACGTTATGGCCAAATCTGACTTGCCACATTGAAGTTAAAAATCAATGATTCATTTTCTTGTTGTAAAAACTGACTTTTGTTAAGCTAACAAAGTGAATGGAAGCTGGGCACCAGGTAGGAATCCGTAACAGAGGAGGTGAGCCATGAAGGCTGCTTAAATACCAAGCTCTTTGATTGGATCCAATCCTAGACATGCCCACGACCATTGCCACACTTGGTTATAACGAGTTGAAATTTATTTGAGTGGGAATTTTGATAAATTGGATAATCGTGGTGTTGTGTTATTTCGAAATCAAATATCATTTTCAAAACACGTCCTAAGTCTAGCCCATTTGTTATCAACCAGATTAAAGTTATTAAAAATAAAATAATCCCAGAAAAGGAGTAAAGGAAAATAAAGTTAAAATGGCCTTATTACAACCCAAAAATAAATAATAAATAAAGAAAACTTAAAGAAAACCAAATGCTTATTTAAAAGCCCAAAGGCGATCACCGTGGCCACTCTGAATCCCCTCCGGCTCGAAGTCCCCAAATCAAGGCTCACCTGCAAGGTTAAGGAAATGGGGTGAGTTTGGAAACTCAGTGTGCAACAAGCCCCTTTCAGAGCCCAAAACAATATCAGTCTGCTGGGCCCAAGCCCAAATCCAATCTCAACATATACTGGCTGAAGCCTTTTCATATTTCATATTTCATAATACTGGGACGAAGCCTTTTCATATTTCATATTTCATAATACTGGGCCAAAGCCTTTTCATATTTCATATTACTGGGCCGAAGCCTTTACTGCAAACAGTCTGGCCCATAGGCCCATTTCAATATTATATGTACTGTCAATGAGAGAATGAATGCAAGCCCATTTGGGGAGACTACTCGACCCACCATCCGCTACTCTCCACCCGTACCAACCAAGCTCTCTATGTGGGGAATAACTCAACCCACCCAACCAAAACTCTCTACTAGCAGCATAGCTGCTTTATCATATAACTGGAGGCCTTGCCTCTTTTTAATAACTGGGGCATAAGCCCTTCTCGGTAAACTGGGGCATAAGCCCTTTTTCGGTAAACTAGGGCATAAGCACTTTTGCACTTCCTCCATCCATATAAAAACCCAATCCAATGCATTTATGAATACATCATGTGCATTTCATACATAACATGTGTATATCATACATATCATGTGCATGTCATATCAATCATGTATATCAAAATCCCATTTATCAAATTCAAAATTCAACCCTAGGGGTATAATAGTCATTTTTTTTACCTGGGGCAAAATAGTCATTTTCATATCGTAGGGGTAATTCTGTAATTTTACCAAAAATTAGGGTTTTCCATGTTTATTAACGGTTATTAACAATTCATGTGTGCAAACAGTGATTTTGGCCCATTTTTAGCGAAACTGAGTTATTGGGCCTAAAACCTCTAATGGGCCCTTCATAGCCGATTTTGTCATCTAGGCCTATTTAGCCTATAATCCATGACGGTATTAACAGTTTTAACATGCAATTTAATAGATTCCCATTTTCTATCAATTTTACCCAAATGGGCAAAAAAGCCTATTGGGCCCTATTTCAGCCCCTCGAGGCCCAACTTACCATGAATGCCAAAAATCACGCTCCTACCTTTTCTAACGTTCTCGATAATCATCTTAGTGAATCTAACTAACTAATGAGCATTCGCTTACTCACAAGACCTCGAAATGCTAGAATTTCGGCATTTCGACTTTTCGGCATTTATGCTTTAAGATATGAAAAAGGGTTCGTTACACACCTGATTTGCGATATTCCTCGACGAAATCTCCTACACGTTTTCTCCTATAATCAACCGTTAATGGATCAGCTTACAATAATCAACCCAAATCAAGAACCATCTACAGTAAACACTTACACATTCGGCCACCCTCCATAATGGCCTTAGACACCTTACCTTTGCCGAAATTGATGACTAGCTCTAATTTCTCCGATGATCCAAACTAATCCAAGTCGACACCACGCCTTGCTGCTCCTCTACTATACAAACCATAAAAAGATTAAAAGAAAAACCCAATAGAGCCTATACCCACATTCGTCCATCTCCTAAACTATAGGGGTTTCGGCTTTTGTCAACAGTTACTATAGGAATCGTTTAGAGTTCGAGCACTTACCACAGTTTCTCTTCTTGAATCCGCTTATGCTTAAAAGATAAAGGGATTGGCCACCAAAAAGTGAAAAGAAAAAGAGGTTTACTGGTCAACAAGAAATCGGCCCCCCTAGCTTCACAGATTTCGGCTTTTGCGGTATTTTGGCAAAAGTGGAGGTAAGGGAAAGAAACAATAAATGAGTAGAGGAAAGTAATGGGCTGGTTTTTGAAAAAGAAAAGGGAGAAAAGATGAGAGGAAAGGTGGTAGATTCGGCTAGGGAAGAAGAAAGAAGAGAAAAAAACTAAACCAAAAGAGAAAACGGCACAACTAAGACCCTAATGCCGAAATTGCTAACCTAATACCCCTCTACCGAAATCCCCTCTCTAATCCCTTCAAATCATCTAAGCTCTATCCTTCTCTCAAATCCCTAAAATCTCTCCCCTTATCCCTCCTTAATCCATGCATCTGACTATTTCAAACTCTCTCCCACAGAGTTCCATCTAGCTTTAAACTCTAGCATGCACAAGCATAAAAATAACATTACCTTTGCCATTTCAGGGAATCGAATCCAGGTCTTCCCCCAACACTTACACGCCACCCTTATAGCTCCTTAGTAGCGTCACTTAGCCACATTACCAAAGGCTCATTTGTGTTACATTTTACCCACAAATTTTAATAAGACCACCTATCCAAGGCCCCTAACTTCTTAAGTCTAAAATTCAAAAATTCCACCGGGTTTTGGCCAACACATGGGCCTTTCATAAGCCCATTTACATACTAAAATTATGAATTTCACAACCACATACCAAATTTTAGAAACTTTACAAAAATATCAAGAATTGCGAAAAAACCCGAAAATCAGGATATTACACCTAGTGCTAATGTTTACTCGAAAAATATATATATAGTTTGCACACTTAGTGCTCGATATTTAAACTCACACACTTAGTGCTAAACAACCACATTCGCACACTTAGTGCAAGATTCAGATCCGTAATCGTTTATACTCGCACACTTAGTGCCTAAATTCTATTACTCAATACACATCAATTTAAATTAATCAATTTCCTTTAAATTCGGCAACATCAATCTTTCATGTAATTCAATTCGGCCTATATACTTAAATTTAATCAACAACAAAATAAAAATTTGCTTAATAACTTTCCTCGGATATAGACGGACAGTTAAATTCAACTACTCAACGATTTTTGATTTTCCTCGATCCACGTTCGATATTTTTGGTTCTTGATCTAAAAAGTTTCAAATTAAGCTCACTCAAATAGAATTTCATTCATTTAGGTCCAAATACACATAATTGAGTAATTTACCAATTTACCCCTAACATTATGCACTTTTACAATTTAATCCAATTTTCACAAAACACAAAATATGAAGAATTTGCATATACAATGCTAGGGCCGAATGTTCACTAGGCTTACATAAGTCCTCCCATTTCACTAATTTCACAATCTAGTCCTTCAATTTAGTATTTTCGCAATTTAACCCTAAATGCTCAAAATTACCAAAAATCTCAATACCAAAAAATGTTAATCTAACACATTTATTTTATTTTCTAACATCAAACATAAATTTCATCAAACTATCAACAATGACACTTCATGAATACATAATCAAATTTCAAAATTCGATTATGGGCTTTATAGTATTCAAAGCAACGATCTCAAAAACATAAAAATTAATAAAAACTGAACTCAATTCACTTACCTAATTGAACTTGCAAGGACCAAAAATCTCAAAACATAAACTTTATTTTTCTTTCTCTTAGTTTCGGCCAAAAATAATGATAAAGATGAACACTTTCATCTTTTATCAAATATAATATTTTAACATGTATTAAAATATACCATAATGCCATAAAATATAATAAACAATTCAAGTCACTATATCATCCATATTGGCCGACCACTAATTCCTATTTATGGCCGAATTGCAACCTTAATATTCCATAGTATAAAAACAATCATAATTTGGCCCTTATACATTAACCCTTAAATTTTTCATTTTACGCGATCAAACCCTTTTTCATCAATCGACCTCTAAACACTAAAATTTTTAAACGAAACTTTCACAAAAGCAACTTCACACATTTTAAACATAGAAAATAATATTTAAATATTATTCTGACTAGGATTCGTGGTCTTGAAACCACCATTCCAATTAGGGTCAAAATTGGGCTGCTACAACTCTCCCTCCTTTAGGGATTTTCGTCCAAGAAAATCTTACCGATGAATAGGTTTGGATAACATTCTTTCATCGAATCCTCAAGCTCCCAACTTGCTTTGTCAACCCCATGCTTATGCCATAGTGCTTTCACCAATGAGATTTTCTTATTTCTCAACTTTTTCACTTCGCAAGTCAGAAAACAGATCGGTTCTTCCTCATAAGTTAAATCGGACTAAATCTCAATCTCGAATGGACTAATCACATGAGAAGGATCGGATCTATACCGTCGAAGCATCAAAACATGAAAAACATTGTGGATCTTTTCTAGCTCAGGTGGCAACAATAATCTATACTCAACTGGTCCAATCCGCTCTACAATCTCATACGACCCAATAAATCTCGGACTCAACTTGCCTCTGCGACCAAATCTAAGAATTTTCTTCCACGGCGAGACTTTCAAAATACTTGGTCACCTATCTGAAATTCTATGTCTTTACGCTTCAAATCTGTATATGATTTCTGATGATCTGACGCTGCTTTCACACTTTCACGGATCACTTTTACTTTCTACTCAGTTTCTTTCACCAAATCAACCACGTATATCTTGTTCTCACAGAGCTCGATCTAGTACAAAGGTGTACAAAATTTACAACCGTACAAAGCTTCATAACGTGCCATCTTGATACTCAACTGAAAGCTATTATTGTACGCAAATTCGATCAGAGACAAGTATCTTTCCCACGTACCCTCAAACTAAAGAACACAACATCTCAACATATTCTCAAGTATTTGAATGGTTCGTTAAGACTGACCATCCCTCTGTGGATGGAAAGCAGTGCTAAAATGTAATTTAGTACCTAGTGCATCTTGCAGTTTCTTCAAAAACCGCGATGTAAACCTCGGATCTCTATCCAAAACAATAGAAATAGGTACCCCGTGTAATCGTACAATCTGAGAAATGTACAATTCAGCTAGCTTATCGAGTGAGTAATTTGTACGGATTGAAATAAAGTGAGCCGACTTTGTCAATCTATCAACAATAACCCAGATTGCATCTTTCTTGTTCGGTGTTAATGGTAAACCAGATATGAAATCCATCATGACTCGATCCTATTTCCATTCAGGTATCATAATCGACTGAAGTAATCCCGATGGTACCTGATGCTCGGTTTTTACTTGCGACATATCAAACATTTCGACACGAAGTCCAAAATATCTCTTTTCATACCGTGCCACTAGTAGTACTATTTTTAGACCATTATACATCTTCGTGCTACCCGAGTGAGTAGACAATCTACTATTATGAGCTTCATTACAAATCATCTGAGTCAACTCAGGATCCTTTGGTACACATATTCGGTTTCTGAACCACAAACATCCCACAGCATCAACTTGAAATTCCGAGTCAGCATTCGAATCACAGTGATTCCTTTTTGCTATCAAGTCATCATCAACCTTTTGAGCTTCGTAAATCTGTTGAGCAAATAATGGTCTCACTTTTAGTTCTGCTATAATCGCACCATCGTCATTCATAGCCAAATCTGCATTCAATGCACGCAGAGCAAACAGTAATTTTCGGCTTAGGGCATCAGCAACCACATTAGCCTTTCCCGGGTGATAACCAATCAGAAGCTCGTAATCTTTAAGCAACTCTAACCATCATCCCTGCCTTAAATTCAAATCTTTTTGAGTCATCAAATATTTGAGACTTTTGTGACCAGAATAAACATGACATTTTTAACCGAACAAATAATGACGCCATATATTCAGAGCAAATACTATAGCGGCCAATTCGAGATCGTGTGTCGGATAGTTCTTTTTGTGTGGCTTTAACTATCGTGAGGCATAAGCTACTACTTTGCCTTCTTGTATTAGAACACAGCCCAAACCATTTAAGGATGCATCACTAAAGATAACGAACTCTTTACCCAATTCCAGTTGAACAAGCACTGGAGCTTCAGTCAACAAAGTTTTCAACTGGTCGAAACTTTTCTAACATCTTTTTGTCGACTGAAATCTAACATCTTTTTAAAGTAGCTTTATCATTAGAGTTGCAATCATCGAGAAACCTTTTACAAATCGCCTGTAGTAACTAGCAAGTCCTAGAAAACTCCGAACTTCTAAAACATTTCTTGGGGGTCAATCAAGTATAGCCGAAATCTTACTCGGATCAACTCGTATTCCCGATGCCGAAACTACATGCCCCAAAAAGCTAACCTCATGTAACCAGAACTCACATTTACTGAACTTTTCATACAACTATTTATCTCGCAAAGTTTGTAATACCAATCTCAAGTGCTCGGCATGCTCGATTTCATCACGAGAGTAGATCAGTATATCATAAATAAACACAACCACAAACCGATCTCAATACTGTCTGAAGATCCGATTCATTAAATCCATGAAAATAGCAAGTGTATTAGTATGTCCGAACGGCATCACCAAAAACTCATAGTATCCGTATCTCGTTAGGAAAGCAGTCTTAGGCACATCAGAATCTCTAACTCACAACTGATAGTAACCCGATCTCAAATCTATTTTCAAACACACCGAAGCTCCCTTTAGCTGATTGAACAAATCATCAATGCGTGGCAACAGATATTTATTCTTTATGGTCACTTTATTGAGTTGTCAATAATCAATGCACATTCTCATAGTTTCATCATTCTTTTTCACAAATAGAACTGGTGCACCCCAGGGAGAGAAACTCGGTCGCGCAAAACCTCTATCTGTTAGCTCCTGTAACTGGGCTTTGAATTCTTTTAACTCAGTAGGTGCCATTCGGTACGGAGCAATCGAAATCAGAGTCGTCCCCGGTACTAACTCAATTCCAAACTCTACTTCTCGATTAGGTGGCAATCCCAGTAATTCTTCAGGGAACACATCCAGATACTCGCACACCACTGGTACAGATTCAATTTTCTTTTCAGTTACTTTACTATCAAGCACATATGCAAGGTAAGCTTCGCAACCCTTTCTCATATACTTCTGAGCCCATACAGAAGATATCACTGCTGGTAAACCATTCAGATCAGTAGATTCAATTCGGATTATCTCATCATTTTGGCACTGCAAATCAATAGTCTTTCATTTACAATTCACCACCGCATCATGTAATGTTAACCAATCCATTCCCAGAATTATATCAAACTCATCAAACGGAAATAGCAATAAATCAGCCAGGAAACATGAATTTCGAATCATCAGGGGGCAGTTCTTACACACTTTATCAACTAACACACATCGGCCTAGGGGGTTTGATACCCGAATCACAAACTCAATAGACTCAATAGGCAAAGTCTTACTGGATACTACTGTTTCACACACATAAGAATGAGTTGAACCGGGATCAATTAAAGCAATTACACTAATATTATAGAGAGTGAATATACTAGTAATAACATCAAGGGATGAGGCCTCCTCTCGAGCGCGAATGACATATGCTTTGGCAGGTACATGAGTCTTAGATCGAACTGCTGTGTCCGAAGCCCCTCTCTGAGTACCACTCCTACCTCCCATGTTCCTGGGTGGTCTACCCCTAGCTATAGCGCCACTCGGTCTCACACTCTGAACATTATCTTTCTCAACTGGCTCCGGGCAATCCCGAATGAAATGATCTCGTGAACCACATCTATAACAAACTCTATTGTTATACTTGCCCCAACATTCACCCACATGCCGTCTTCCACATTGCTGACACTCGGGTTTATTCGATCTAGTATTACCAACACTGGCAATCGAAGTGGCTTGTGAACTCACTGGTGGTCGATCTCGTATAGAAAGCCTGACAGTAGTCTTAGATTGGTTGCTACCACTTCAGAACTTCTTTGATACTGATTGAAAAGTCTTACTCGTTGATCTCTTGCGGGAATCTCTAGCTTCGAACTCAGTTTTTCTTTTCTCTTTCCCAAGCTCTTCAGCTTTGGAAGCTCGCTCGACAAGTACTACAGACTCTTTTATTTCAAGTATGCCAATAAGCAATTTTATGTTTTCATTCAGCCCTTCTTCAAATCTTTTACACATAACAGCTTTAATCAAAACACACTCTCGAGCATATTGACTGAGTCTCACAAATTTTCGCTAGTATTCAGTGACAGTCATACGGCCTTGTTTAAGCTTGAGAAACTCTTTACATTTTTTATTTATGAATCTCTGACTGATATATTTCTTATGGAATTCAGTCTGAAAGAATTCCCAGGTGTCCCATTCTTTCGGCACAACCGAAACCAAGGTATTCCACCAATGATAGGCAGAATCGCGTAACAAAGACATGGCACATTTTAGACACTATCAGGAGTACATGATAGTTCTTCAAATACTCGGATAGTGTTATCGAGCCAAAATTCAGCCCTCTCAGCATCGTCATTATCTGTGGCTCTAAATTCTTGGGCCCCGTATTTTCGAATTTTATCAACAGGGGGCTTATTTAATCTCACAGGATCAATAGTCGGAGGTACCACAGGCATCGGAGGTGGGTTATTAGGGTTCGGGGGTTGTTGAACAGCCGGATTTGTCCGAATATATTGAGTAAACCACTCGTTCATCATATTATAAAAGGCTTGTTTAGCCCCATCATCATGGTTACTTGCATTTAGCCGAGAATCAACCGGCCCTGTCCCTTGCACGGGAGCAGGCGCTACACTCTTGACATCATCCGCTACAGCTCGATCGGGATCAGGATCCATTTACTATACGAAAGACACATTTCAAGTGTCAAGAGTCATCACACTATCACAGTATAATTTATGGCACGTATAGCTAGACTCAAACATGCTACATTAGTCCGAGAATCGGCTAAACCGTAGCTCTGATACCAATAAAATGTAAAACCCCTAGCCCAATTCCGTCGCTAGAGGATTATGAGGTATTACCTAACGATTACAACAACATTTGAACACTTACATAGCAAAATTTAAACTGTTCAATTCTATGCTACCAAACCGAATTTAAAAAAATAATAAATATATTTTTAATGAAAATCTTAAGCGTATAAAAACAATAAGTTATAAAAACTCATGCCAATATAAAATTACATAGTAAATTAAACATGTGTAAACAAACATAGTATAATGTATGTACATAAAGTAATGTTATAACAAGACCAAATGTGCACCATTTCTCATCAATGTTTAAGCAAAAAGACCATGTTCATTTCAACCATTTTAAACGTCTATATAAAACCATATATGCTCAATATGCATACCAAAATCATATATATAATAAATTGAATATAAGTACTAATTAATAAGCTTAAAACATACTCATGCTTGCCATTACCACTGAATATCAAAATCCAATTGACAAATGATCAATTTATAAGTATAAATATTCGATCATCAACCAAGAACATAAAAAAAAAACAACTCACTTATCACAACATATACATATCATGATTAAACTTACACCACCATACCATATAATACTTAGATTCGATTAAGGCCCATTATTCCATCATATTCAAATTTTACCAAACTAATATTATAACCCACATTGATCATTACTATAATCAAATACGCATAGTTTAGGTGTCACAAATAAAGGTAAACTCAAACCACAACTAAACATAACCAAACTTTAACATGTAAATTAAGTCATTTTCGCATGACTTAACCATTATACATATATGAAATTTAAACATCTCCAAAAGAGTTATTAGCTTATACTTGCCATAAGTACCAAACCAACTTTTAAAAGTACCAAAATATTGAAGATAGTGTGGATGACTTTACTAACAATCCCCTGAACGCGTAACGATCTCCAAAATCTATAAAATAGAGACAAGAAAAAAAACACATCCAAAGTAAGCTACCATAGCTTAGTAAGTTATAAGCATCAAAACTCCAAGTTCAATTTAATAGTCTAGTATCATCTAACTAAGTCATGCTACTAGATCATTTAGTCAATATCTTACCACATTCAAGGCAATTTATTAACTGCTCACCACAATATACTACATTACTCTCAAACACAAAACCGAATGCATTTAACATTCTATCATCGTATAACATTAATATATTTGAGCACAAAGCCATTAAAACCAATCTATCTTTATACATACTTTCAATTTATAATATCCATTACATAGAATCGATGCTCACCTACACAAACTTGAGCTATACATCATAGTTGTTCATCAAGAAATTTGAAGCTTTAATTTATTCAACCATTTCCGATCTACTCAAATAAATCGCACACCTAGTGCTAATGTTTACTCGAAAAATATATATATAGTTTGTACACTTAGTGCTCGATATTTAAACTTGCACACTTAGTGCTAAATAACCACATTCGCACACTTAGTGCAAGATTCAGATCCGTAATCGTTTATACTCTCACACTTAGTGCCTAAATTCTATTACTTAATACACATCAATTTAAATTCATCAATTTCCTTTAAATTCGGCAACATCAATCCTTCATGTAATTCAATTCGGCTCATATACTTAAATTTATTTAAATTTAATCAACAACAAAATAAAAAATTGCTTAATAACTTACCTCGGATGTAGACGGACAGTTAAATTCAACTACTCAACGATTTTTGATTTTCCCCGATCTACGTCCGATCTTTTTGGTTCTTGATCTAAAAAGTTCCAAATTAAGCTCATTCAAATAGAATTTCATTCATTTAGGTCCAAAAACACATAACTGAGTAATTTACCAATTTACCCCTAACATTATGTACTTCTACAATTTAATCTAATTTTCACAAAACACAAAATATCAAGAATTTGCATATACAATGCTAGGGCCGAATGTTCACTAGGCTTACATAAGTCCTCCCATTTCACTAATTTCACAATCTAGTCCTTCAATTTAGTATTTTCGCAATTTAACCGTAAATGCTCAAAATTACTAAAATTCCCAATACCAAAAAATGTTAATCTAACACATTTATTTTATTTTCTAACATCAAGCATAAATTTCATCAAACTATCAAAAATGACACTTCATGAATACATAAAAAAATTTCAAAATTCGAGCATGGGCTTTATAGTATTCAAAGCAACGATCTCAAAAACGTAAAAATTAATAAAAATCGAACTCAATTCACTTACCTAATTGAACTTGCAAGGACCGAAAATCTCAAACCTTAAACTTTCTTTTTCGTTTTCTTAGTTTCAGCCAAAAATAATAAGAAAGATGAACACTTTCATCTTTTATCAAATATAATATTTTAACATGTATTAAAATATACCATAATGCCATAAAATATAATAAACAATTCAAGTCACTATTTCATGCATATTGGCCAACCACTAACTCCTATTTATGGCCAAATTGCAACCTTAATATTCCATAGTATAAAAACAATCACAATTTGGCCCTTATACATTAACCCTTAAATTTTTCATTTTACGCGATTAAACCCTTTTTTCATCAATCGACCTCCAAACACTAAATTTTTTAAATGAAACTTTCACAAAAGCAACTTTACACATTTTAAACATAGAAAATAATATTTAAATATTATTCTGACTAGGATTCATGGTCCCAAAACCACCGTTCTAATTAGGGTCAAAACTGGGCTGTTATAATATACAGAAACATTAACATCTTTAGCGAGCCATTTTCGCATGGCTACATATAAATACACAAGTCAAAATGAACTATACATGCCACATTACCAAAACTTAAAAATTTTATTTACCAAAGCGATAATCGAATAGTGTGATGACGTCTCCTCCAACTTCCAACTCGAGCAAGTCTCTGAAACTCTATAGACATAGGATAATACACGGAGTAAGCTTTGAAAGCTTAGTAAGTCATAAGTAATTAAATCATTTCAATGATATTTATAGACCAATATCACTAAACCAAAATTAACAAATCTCAATCAAATATACCTTTCTTGTACTCGTAAATTCATGAAACCGCATTAAATAATTCACTTAACATATTTAATAATGAACGTATACCCCTACTTTCAAACTCGACTAACAACTATTAACTCATTCATATATATCAAACTCACACATATTCATTTAATCGCCGACCAAACCATGGCCATTTATTACAAATCATACATAAAGTTATATCTACTTCTTTCTAAACACTTCCAAACTCGAAAATCCATAATTCCTTTATTCACATAAACCAAATTCACATACATGACTCATATAGTCAACTCAAACATTTTGATTTCATTATCTGTTCAAGTTTTCGAACCAAGCATTCATACATCAAAGCCATGTCTTACTTTTATTCCACATCTATAATCTTTTAAATAGCATTAATAATGCTATCAAATCCAACTCATTTCATCATTCATTTACATAATTTTTCATCTACTTCATACTTAACATCATCAACCACATAGATTTCGTACATACCTGTACCATTATGTTCTTATCTATCACATTTATCACTCCAATGCTTGAAACACTAATTCATTCGATCGTCCTTGAACATTCAACGAACTCACACACTAAGTGCCGATTAATTAGCTGAAACTATAATTGTATGGCACACTTAGTGCCAATTAATTAGTTGAGGCTATAATTGTTTCGCACACTTTGTGCCAATACATTAAACAGAACTCATATAGGTATCGCGCACATAGTTCTCTTTTCTCAGCCAATGCTGTTATAATCTCGCACGCTCAGTGCCATTTTAATAGCCATAGCTATTTCATTTATCGCACACTCAGTGCCTCAAATTCAATTCACATTTTACATATTTCAACTTCACAAATATATTTCTTTACAACTCAATTTAGCACATATAATGCACATATATTTCAATTTAACAACATTTATTTGCTTATGAACTTACCTTGTACTAACACGAACGGACTAAAACGACTATTCGATAATTTTTTACTTTCCCCGATTCAAATCCGATTTCCTCATTTCTTAATCTAATTCAATACAAATTTAACTTATTTAATCACATATTTACTCAAATTCATCCAAAAACACATAAATGGGCTAATTACACTTTTGCCCCTAACATTTCACATTTTTCGCAATTTATTCCCTATTTCACAAAACACAAAAATAATCAAAATTTGACCACACCCATGTTTGGCCAAATTTTACCCAATCTCAAATCAGCCCATACTTTTCACTTTATTCGTACTTTTAACCACATAATTTCATAATTTCACAAATTAGCCCATAATTTGCATTTTTACTCAAAATCACTTTGTAAAATATGTAAAACTATCATCTAACTTCCATATTTCATCATCAATCATCAAAAAGCATGAATATTCATCAATGGAAACTCAAAAATTCATCAAAAAATTCAGAAAATAGAGTACGGGCTAACTAGAACACGAAGCAACGATCACAAAAACATAAAAAAATAAAAAACCGAGCTCAAAACATACCTCAATTAAAAACAACAAGGGCGGAACCCTCAAATTCTTCCATGGCTGTTTCTTTTCTTTGCATTTGGTGGAAGATAAAAGAATATAACATGATTTTAGCTTTTATTTTATTTATTACTAACTTTAATGACCTATTTACCTTTTTACTCTTTAAAAACATTAATAAATATACCAAATGTCACTCCACTAACCTCCACTATCTCATAAATGGGCTATTTATCAATTAAGGCCATCATATTAAAAAGCCAAGGCCAATTAACACATTTAACAAATAGCATGCAACTTTTACGCTTTACGCAATTTAGTCCTTTTTACCGAATTAACCATTCAAACGGTAAAATTTCTTCACGAAATTTTTACAGAATTCTAATATCATGCTGTAAATATTAAAATAATAATAAAATAAATTTTTCAGTGTCGGATCGTGGTCCCAAACCACTATTCCGACTAGGGTCTAAATCAAGCTGTTACAACTATATAGTGGAAGTTTATATTAAAACCCTTGAAAGATTTAGATTACCAGAAGATTACAAAAATTCATGAGAAATTGTGGAAATATTAATATGAATTTATTGGAATATATGTATTATTATAGAAGGATCATGATCAAAGTTTGTTATGATTATTGAAGGAGCATTTAAATAGATTAAAATATATTTCCCCCAAAATTCTTCCTCACTCATAACTTTTAGAAGAATGATGATATAAACATTTATCAAGTTTGTTCAAGTGATCATTTGAAAACATAGAATTCAAGATTGAATACACAGAAGATGAGATATCATGTGATGTTGTCATGAGGGGGAGTAAATATGCATTATGTTTTTTTTCTTAATCAAGGTTTTGTCCCACTAGGTTTTCTTGGTATGATATTTAATAGGCCAACATAATGTGCCTATTATAGATAAGTGCATTTTTTTTTTCTTCACTACGAATCTTTTCCAATAGGTTTTTATCTTACGAAGATTTTAATGAGGTATATTATCTACTAATGCACATCGAAAGGGGAGTGTTATGAATATTTTATTATTAAGTGAATGCCCATTAAGATCAAGATAAGTTTGATGTACTTTAGGACTCTAATATTGATTAGAAATAGAAATTTATTTCATCATACTTCTTATATCTATAAATATAGAATTGGAAAAAGCATTGTAAACATCTTTATTGATAAATAAAATGTATTCTCTTTTACTTTCTTAATTTTTTATTCTCTTTTGCTATTTTACTTCTTTATTTTTACCTTCTTTATTATTTATTTCATAAAAAATACTTAAATTGCATAAAATAAAGCATTAAATATATTTCTTAAAAAAACACATTAAATATAAAATAATAATTAAATAAAATTTATTAGTTCTTACAAATTAAATATGCATCTTGACTCTACAATATCATTTTGGAAAACAATTTGATATATTTTTGGTGGAATTTTTAGACTGTACAAGCAAAGTTAAAGTGTTAAGAAATGTCCTATAAAACAATAATAAAATATTAAAAAAATAAGAAAGAAAGACACAAAACAATTTTTAAAATTAATTGTAGAATAAAAAAATATCCTACTAATATACCAAATACTAACCTTACTATTTTTAATATAATAATAAGTGGAGAACTACTAGATTAGTTATAATTAACGTTTGATTATTAGTTGAATATTCTAGATGTTAGGTCACATGGGTACAAATACAGATGCACTGTATACATCGCATCCAAAATAGTTTCCTTGTTAATTGTCTTCGATTTTCCTGATTTCTTTATTCACTGGGTTTATTAGTTAGATTTTCATTTTCGAAACTAATAAATTAAGATATAAAAAAGGAGACCTTCTACCTCCCTTCAAGAATTTGATGCCTTTTGGTGCTTTCTTGGACAAACAAATAAAATGAGAAAAAAATATCAAATCACATTACATCCTAATAAAAGTAATTAAAATTAAGGTAAACACGTACAATTTTAAATTGAATTATTTTTTATTTCTAAAGAGTTCGTCGGACCTTTTGCTTTGGAGGGAATCAACAAATTACTGGCTTGTTCACATTGTTTTTAACCAACACAATTATTGTATTTTGTCTTATTCTATATTGAATTTAGAGTTAAATGAGATTTTGAAAATTTTTATTTGTTTAATTTATTTTATTAATTTTTATATAAAATATAATGATTGTTAACTTAAACGATAAACAATTAACTTAAATTTAATGATTGTTATGTTGGACTTACAAGACATGCCATGTCCATTTTGTCAGTTTAACTTTCTTTTTCGGAAGCCTGCAAGTGAGGGCTATTGTTTAACGGCTTGATGCTCTTATAAAACTATTGTTTACGTAATTACGTTGATGATGATGATACAAAGAGACAACAGCCAGCTTACATTTCTCACCATATGTTTATTATTGAAGGTTGGTTGACATCGCAATACTAATATACAGATAAAATATGAAAATTTATATAAGACGACTTAGATATCAAAATTATATAAATATAAATAGTTTGTTTTATCAACTCAAAGTGTTTTTTTTTTCTTGAGAATTTTACATTCATGTTTTAACCTACAATACATATTATAAGTCATAAATAATAGAAAATAAAATAAATTACTAATTAATCATGAGGTGTAGTGTACTAATTAATCATGAGGTGTAGTGTGGTGGTTGCTCACTTGTAACCATGATGTTAAGATTTGATCCCACCTATGAGAATTGAGCACATTTGATGATTTCTTTTTTATTTGTTGAGGGAGTATTCAAGGCGAGAGGATTAATCACTACTATTGGTAGTGAACCTATTTTTTTTAAATAAATAAACTAATTTTTAATGTAAAATGTATTTATTTTTTTTAAGTATTATTTTTATTTCATGTAATTAATGTGAGGTAATATTATCAAGATTATTGAATATAATTAAAATATATGAACTATTTTGATAATTAAAATATTATTAAATAAAAATTCAAACTACAATTAAAGCTTGAATCGAAATAATAATTAAATTCAATTTAATTGCGATTTTCTAACTATTAATTGAATTAAAATACTTAAATTTTGAATGTTAATGTATCTATTTTGTAGTGGAAAGTTTTACTTTTACATTATTGAAAAAAAAATATAAATGAAAATTGAGTATTATTCATATATTATTCATATTATATATATAATATAAAAAATTTTATATCTTTCTAATCCAGTTATCTTTCTAAAATATTTAATTTTAAAGTAGCTTTATATACAAGATATATATATATAAATTTTCCTATTAATTTTTTAATTTTTTAAATTACTACTTAAATTTTTTTACTTTATTTTCGATTAACACTCCTTAAATAATCTATATGTGGAGTAATCATATTATATATACATATATAGTTACTTTCAATATATATATATTTGTAAATAGAAACACATTAAGTGATTTTAGAAATAAGTAAGAAAATTAAAAGCTCATAATATCTTTCTATATTAACTGCCACACAGCTTGAGGAGGTTTAAGAAGCACCTATAGATCCACAATTGTATTATGATTTCTAAGAATATGACAGATACGAACTTTTCAATTCCTTTGTAATTGTGAATGGATGACCCATATTTCTATAAGAGGGCTATCAATAATTTTTCCAGACAAAATTAATTCCACCAAAAGAGCATTATCAAATTCAAGTTCAATATGTCGATATCCCTTTTCCGAAGTCAGACGTAGCCCCTCTAGCAAAGACCTTGCTTCTATCTTGAAAACTTCATCTCTCCCCAATATCATCAAATAGCCATATAACCAATTACCTTTCTCATCCCTAATAACTCCTCCACTTGCAGTCGAGCAAAAACTAAGCGAAACTACACCATCAATATTGAGTTTGACCCATCCCCTCTCTGACACAGACCAATTCATACCGGATACCATATGCACCTTGGGAATCCTAGGCTTTGTGTAGCCCTTACCTGTATTCGACGCCGGAACAGGGTACAAGGCATTATCAGACTTAAACACAAGCAAACATACAATTCTAAGTCATAAATTTTCATTCAAACTGAAACTTTTTGTATTTAATCATGAAGTCCCTACTACGAGCCTACGAGGCCAAAAACACGCATTGGAAATGGTTCGAGACTAAACCGTGAACTTTAAAAAATCTTACAACACTTAGAAATTTTTTCACTAAACAGGGGTCACACGCACGTGTGGATATGGGACACGCCCGTGTCCCTAACTCGTGTAACTCTTTGTTTGTCACCCAAGAACAATTGAAGATACGCGGCGAAGTTACACGCCCGTGTGCTAGGCCGTGTGGTCGATTTAAAATTCATGCTTTTTCATTAAATAAGTGCAGACTTCACATGCCCGGGACACACGCCCGTGTCCAAGGCCGTGGCCTTCACATGGTTGAGACACATGCCTGTGTCTCTGCCCGTGTGCTCAATTCTGAGCATTCTGTTTCTCAAAATTAAGGTGCAGGAGACACACGGCCTAAACACATGCCCGTGGGGAAAGCCATGTGTCACACACGACCTAGACACGCCTGTGTGTCTGCCCGTATGGACAAAAATAAGGCTATTTACCAAGCCATTTTGTCACCCTTTAATGCACACACATATACAACATTACATAGCCACAATCCAAGCACATATATACAACCAAATCAGCCACAACCAAGACATCAACACATCATTCACATGCTACCATCTTTCATACACAAACATCATATACTCATCAATCGAAATCATGTAAATTTCCACATCCATGGAAGAGATCATATAAATTACTTAATACCGATAGTATCCAATTTCAAATGGCCTTATACAAAATGAACTTTCAACCAATATAAGCCAACACATTTTGTAACAGCTTAGTTTAGACCTTAATCGGACCAGTAATTTTGGAACAAAAAATTCGAGGTCAGAATATTATTTTAATATTATATATTTGTTTACAACATGTGATTATATATGTGTGATAGTTTTGTATGCTAATTTTATAGTTTGGATGCTTAATTTGACAAAAGGACTTAATCGCGTAAAATGTAAAAGTGGCATTCCATATGTTAAAAGTGCTTAAGTGCTATGATTTATTAAATGAAAGGTCTTTATGTTGATATTAGACCATTTATTGTGAAAATGGACATTTATGGACATCCATTATAAGTTTTTAATGTTTATTAATTAAGGGCATAATAGTAAACTATGTATTAATGATATATTAAATAAAAGAAAAGCCAAAATCATTTTATTTCTTTTATCCATGACTGAATATTAAGACAAAAAGAAGAAGAAAAGATTTTCTAGGGTTCGGCTATTGATATTCTTAATTAAGGTATGTTCTTTGCTCGGTTTTTAATGATTTCTACGTTTTTGTGATCATTGCTTCGTGTTCTAGCTAGCCCATGCTTGAATTTTTGAATTGGTTTTGGATTTTTTGATTTTCCATTGTTGATAGCTTGAGATATTTTTGGTTTGATGATGAAAAATAAATCTTTGTTGATAGATTATTATGTTTAATTAACTGATTTTTTATAAATATGTGTATTAAGGATTAAATTGTGAAATTTGCAAATTGAGGGGTCAAAATGTAAAATAAATTAAATTTATGGGCTTCTATGAAGCTATATGAAATTCGACTAAGCATGGGTCTTAATGAATTTTGTGAATTTTGTGTATTTTTGAAATAAGGACTAAATTGAATAAATGTAGAACTTTAGGGGCTAAAATGTAAAAATGCCTAAATTGAGGGTTTTGGATGGAAATGTTTGAATTGGTGATTAAATTAGTTAAATTTGAATTGATTTAGATCAAGAAACAAATAAATCGAATTTGGATCGGGGGAAGTCAAAAGTTGACAAATAGTCGATCCAGTTCGTTTAACCCGAATACGAGGTAAGTTCATATGCAAATAAATGTATTTGAATTGATTTATTCATACTTTTATGATATTGAAATGTAATGAATTGCTATGGACGATGAATATGTGAAATTGAGAAAATATCGATCGAATTATGGCGTCTGAAAGCCTCGTATGAACCATAGGGATAGTTAGGATTCACATGTCATGACATAGGATTCTAGTATGTGATTTCGTGTGAGACCATGTCTGGGACATTGGCATCATATATGATTTCGTGTAAGACCCTGTCTGGGACAGTGGCATTCATATTTGATAACATGTAAGATCACGTCTGGGACGTTGGAATTGTACGAGTTTATGAACAATTCGAGTATCCTTATCTATTCCGAACGGTTCAACAAGCAATATCAAGAATGGAATGAAAATGTAAATAAGTATCCGATTCAGGTACGTATGAAATGTATATGTTATTCAAGAACGAAAGGTAAGTATGTCTATAAATAATGACATGTGAATCTCATAAGTATGTCTATAAATAATGACATGTGAATTTCATAACAATGTATAGTGGTTAAATGCAAGTGTACTATGAATTGTATGATCTTTCTATGGATGAATTGGTTTAAGTTCATCTCATGTGCTATAATTATTTGTATATGGCGTAGTAAGCTTTTGAAAGCCTACTTGGTGTGTCTTTTCCTTTGCTTTTTTTGATTATCAAAGCAACCGTGAGCTCGGGGATCGTTAGGGATCGTCATCACGTTATCAAATAATATTTTGGTACCTTTTGAAGTTGTATATGTTAATTTATGGCATGTATACGCTAAGGATGTTATAATATGTTTGAGATGTGAAAATCTTGCTATGTGATATAGCTTGATTTTGGTTTAGACTATGGATTGTTTTTTGCATAAGTTATGTGATGAATTATGGTGTTTATAATAGGTTCATATATGGCTTAATGAAAATGGTCATTTTGGCAAATTTGATATGAGATTAAGTTAGGGATTTGTTATGCTTTTGGTAAAAGAATTGATGTGAAATTAGTAATGTTAATCATAGATGAATGAATGGATTTAGTATGTGAATTTGATATTTTTTGGTATGAAAAATGAGTATGACATTGATTGGTCAAATTATGGCATGAAATGTGCATGTGTTGAAATTCATTTTGGTTAAAAATGTTGTATGATTGATGACCCTTAAGGGTGGCAAATTGAATTTGCAAATGGCCTATTTTTGTCCACACGGGTTGAGACACGGGCGTGTGCCTTAGCCGTGTGCGACACACGGCTATGTTACACGGTTATGTGGCCCATGGGGTACCCTACGATTTAAAGTTAGTATACCCTACAATTTTGACACAACCTAGACACACGAGCGTGTCTATTGGTCGTGTGTGACACACGGGCTAGCACATGGGCTTGTGGTCAGCCATGTGACCTAAGTCAGTAACCTCCCTAATTTTCACATGGCCTGCCCACACGGGCGTGTGACCTCTATAACTTTGAAAATTTTGTTAAGTTTCAGAAAAATTTTCTATGTGCTCAGTTTAGTCCTGACCCCTTCCTAAAGCATGTTTAAGGTCTCGTTGACCTAAGAAAGGGACTTTGTGATGATGTTTGACTATGATGTTATGATGTGTGGATGATGTTTGTGAATTGATCATAAAATGTTCCGATACGTCCGATAATACCTCTTAATCCTAGTCCGGTGACGGATACGGATTAGGGGTGTTACACATTTGGCCAAATCAATTATGACACATAACAAAATACCCAAGTCCTCTATACATGCCATAACTTAAAATGTTGAAATCATTGATACCAAAATAATTGTTGATAGTGTGAGTGGATCTCCGATGGTTTCTGAATCCCGAGCTAGCTTGGTGACACTATAAGACAAGTGAAAGGAATGGGAGTAAGCTACATAGCTTAGTAAGTTTCTTTGTAAATAATAAACATCATAACCACACGTTTAACATACAATTAACATAATGAAAATTATCATGAATGTTATTAAAATCTTAAAATCATAACTTACTCAATTAGAACCTTACCAAGAGTTCATTAAATATTGAGCTCATTACTTATGAGTTTTATGTACATACCTGTACCAACTCGCAACCTAACCATATCCTTTAACAAATTTGTCATTCACATTGAACACTCAGAATATTAACGGATACTCAAAAATTTTGCACATAAGTGTCATACATGTAGCCAAAGCTACATCATATCTCATAACACATACAGACTTGTTTTCAAGCTATTCTCGGGCCTACTCACACAAGCTATCAGTCAGGACGTAGCTACACAGTGCTACTCACACAACCTGTCAGGAATCCACAACTCATGCAGGACTACCTAGCCACTGGTAGGACGTACGAGACCAGCACCTGGATCACATAAACACATGGGTTCCTAGTGACATGTCACTCGTATCGTATTCTATTCCTAAGGTTCAACTGGGATTTATCGCTTGTCGAAACTTTGTCGAATACGTCCAAAGAGTCAACCACAATTCATACAATATTAAAGCATTTAAAACATAAATATAACAAAGCATTATTTACATACAAACTTACCTTGGTACAAAAATAGTAGAATTTGACCTAATCGTCAAACACTTTATTTTTCCCTCGATTTAGGTCCAAACCTCGTTTTTCTTGATCTTTAATAAAAAATTTAGCTTACTTAATACTCACATTGTTCAATTCAGTCCAAAAATCATATTATGAAAAAATTACATTTTTCCCCCTAATGTTTCACATTTTCACAATTTAGTCTCTAGGCTCGCAAAAAGAAATGTTTCTTATTTCTTCAAAACCCAAGCCTAGCCGAACCATTTTCATACTGATACTAGCCCACATTTTTCATTTAATCACACTTTTACTACTCATTTTTGTAACTTTTACAAATAGGTCCTTTTTGACATTTTCATCAAAAATCAACTAGTAAATGTTGTACACCGAACACCAAACATGTATTTTCTACTATTAGACATCAAAATACACAAATATCTAACATGGGTAAAATTTTAAACTTCATCTTTCTTTCAAATTAGTCCTTGAATAACCTAGATTAGGTTGCAAGGATCTCAAAAACATGAAAATCATTAAAAACGGAGCTAGAACGGACTTACAATCGAGCTTGGAAGATGAACAAGCCCTAGTTATGTCTTCCTTAGGGATATTCAGCCATGGGAGAAGAAGATGGATAAGATTTTGGCTTGATTTTTGCTTTTTAATTCATCTAATTACCAAATGACCGAAATGCCCTTTTCTTAAAACATAAAATTTCTCTTACTTCATGTCTATTTTTGTCCAATAATTTAATAAATGGTCTAATTACAACCTAAGGACCTTCAATTTAAAATTTCATAGCAATTAGACGCCTCTATCTTCTAGAACTCAAGTTTTGCACTTTTTTGCAATTTAGTACTTTTTGCTAAATTAAGTGCCCAAACGTCAAAATTTTCGAATGGAATTTTCACAGAAGCATTCCATAAAATTGTAGACCATAAAAATATAAGAAAAAATAAATTTTTATGCGTTGGATTTGTGATCCAGAAACCACTGTTCCGACTTGACCCAAAATCGAGCTGTTACACTTTGAGGGTAGTGAGTAACTTCTCGTCCAATTGATACTTGTATCTACCACATCATGGACAGAGCAGTGACTGCTAGAAAATACAAACATATACATGTTTTTCCATAGTAACCCACAAATAATAGGAAACAACGTTTGCCAATCCAACTCCTGACTACCATACTTCCTTACATTCTATATGTTCTAGATAATCCATTCATCAAGAGGTAGGAAATGATAAGTTTTTCATAAAATTCATGTTAAAAAATATAGATTTTGATTTTGATTGTGATGTGTAAATATTGTTTGTTTTGATATGAAATGAAGAAAAGAAGAAGGAAATTGAGAAACAAGTGGAGGAATAAGGCAAGGGCGTAGTCAATGGTAGAATAAGAAGAAAAAGAAGAAGAAGAAATCTTGATTCCAAGCTTTTGGCTGTAAGTATAACTAGAATTTTACTTACTTTAAATAAGTTGTTAATTATCAAGTTTAAGTAGATGTATCAGAATTTACTTAATATTTGCTTACTAGCTTTGTGTTACATAAAAAAGAATGATGTTGATTAAGGATAAAGAAAGCGATGATTTAATTCCATTTCCTAAGTGGTTTGTCATAAAGAAAAAGAAGAAAGGTGCGAAAAAAAGTTTAAAAGTGAAAAAAAAGACTAAATTTTAAAAGATGTAAAAGTTGATAGAAAATGCAATTGTTATGATTGAGTGTGTAAATAAAGTGAAATATGTTGATGAGTGATATGTGGAATGATACGGTAATTTTATAATAATACTTGTAGAATTATGGGAAATAAAAGGACTAAACTTCAAAATATGCAAAAGTGACGTGAAAAAAAAGGTAAGTTTTAGTAGTGAATTATGCAATTATGGAATTTTTATTAAGTAGTGATATATGTTATAATTATTAAAGAAAGTTAAAAATGTTGTTTTTCAATTTTACAATGTGGGCTGAATTGAAATAAGTCAAAAGTATTTAAATTCTGTTATGAAATAAAAACATGAAATTGATTATGATATAATTGCCCAAGTAGACGAGATGAGAACTAGTGGGATATAAATGGAATGCCATTAAGGAAAAATTTAGTGCGCTATCTGTTCTAAATATGCACTTTGGTGTTGTCCTGTTATATTATTGCACTTTGGTGCATTTTTGTATTGTTTTCACATATCCTACGTGTTCTATTAAGTCTACTGAGCCTTTGTTGAACAATAAAAGATAACCTCTATTGAATAATGAAATATGAAGACAAAATTTATTGAAATGTGACAAGATTGTAAATTGATAAATAATAGTTATGAATGAAATTATATGCTTATTGAGTGGTAATTTAATGTTATTGATGTCAATTGGTCCTGAACTTATTTACTATAATGATATTGAGTTTGTAACAGCTTGTTTTTAGTCAAATCAGAATAGTAGTTTTGGGACTACAAATTCGAGGTTGAAATATTTATTTTATTATTATTTTAATATTTACAGCATGATAATATGATTGTGTGAAAATTTCGTTAAGAAATTTTATTGTTTGAGTGCTTAATTTGATAAAAAGGACTAAATCGCAAAAAATGTAAAACTTGTGTTCTATTAGCTAAGGGTATTAAATGATTATGAAATTAAATAATAGAGGTCCTTATGTGGTAATTATACCATTTTTAATATGAGTGGACAAAGATGGACATTATTTAGGTGATTTTAAAGGTTTATCATTAATGTTAAAATGTTAAAATAATAATATCAACTTAAAATTAAAAGAAATAAAATATGTATCATCCTTTCCATGCTATGTTACACCGAAATTAGAAGCAAAGAAAATCATTGTTAAGCTTTTGGAGGTTCGACCATTAATACTAGTGCATGTAAGTTTATTTCTATCCTGTTTTTAATGATTTCTATGTTTTTGAGATCGTTGCAGCTTAATCTAGCTAGCCCAGGGACTAATTTGCAAAATTGTTAAAGGTTTAGGGTTTTTCTATTGATGAATATAGGTGTATTTTGATGTTTGATGATAGAAAATGTATACTTCTTGTTAGATAAACAACATTTGTAAAGTGATTGTTGACAAAATTGTCATTTAGGGATTTAATTGAGAAATATTGAAATTCTGTGGTTAAATTGTGAAATAATGAAAAATGTATGTGAAATGTATGTTTAATTGTATAATATGTCTAGTAATACTCTATAACCCTATTTCGACATTGAATAGGGTGAGAGATATTACATTTATTGGTATCAGAGCTACTGTTTAGTAGATTCTAAGACAACGTAGTGTGTGTGAGAGTCTAGCTATACATGCCATATATAACCTATGATAGTATGATATCTCTAGGGAGTTTAAATCGCATTTTCATATAGTAAATAGATCCCAATCAAGCTATAGTTGATGATGTTGAGAGTAATGCGGTAACCTCCGTTCATGGAGTAGCGCAATCGGAGTTGAAACTTGTATCGGATATTCAGGGAGGAGAGGCCAAATAAGCCTTCTTCCAGATGATGAATGAGTGGTTTACGGAGTTTGTTCAAATAAATTCAGCCGCTCAGCAACCTCCACCCCCACCTAATTCCCAATCAGTTCCTGTAGCTCCTCAAGGTTTGGAACCTCTACAATTGAATAAGCCGCCTGTTGATAAAATTTGAAAATACGGGGCAAAAGAATTTTATAGCTACTGTTGATGACGACCCTAAGAGAGCCAAGTTTGGGCTTGAGAATACCATTAGAGTATTTGATGAACTATCCTGCACACTAGTTGAATGTGTAAAATATGATGTATCACTTTTGAGAGACACAACGTATCAATGGTGGAATACTTTTGTATCTGTGGTACCGAGAGAATGAGTGACACCCCTTACCCGTGACTGATGCCGAGACAGTGTACGAGGCATTACTGGACTTAAACACACATAAGCACATAAAACTGGGACATGAATTTCCATTTAAAATTTAACACTTTTCAATCTTCCTCTTAAAGTCCCTAATATGGACTTACGAGGCGCAAAAATATGCTTTGAAAATGGTTCGGGACTAAACTGGGCACTTAGAAAACTTTGAAAAATTTCAAGGCAAATAGGGGCACACGCCCGTATGGAAGAGTGACACGCCCGTGTGTCCTCTTAACATGGCAGTGTTGAAGGCCCGTATAGCTTACACGGCCTGAACATATCGGGACACGCCCGTGTCCCTAGCCCGTGCGAATTTACTTTTCAATTTGAACCTATAGGGGTTTTCACACGGCCTGACACACTTCCGTGACCAAGGCCCATGTTCCTCACACTGCCATGACACACCTATGTCTCAGCCCGTGTACAGAAACCTTGACATTCTGTTTCTGACATCATCAACCATTTAGGGGCATATGGGCAAGGCCCATGCCCGTGTGCTAGGCTGTGTGGCAAATTTAATTTCGCATTAAAGGTGTAAACTTCACATGGCCTGGGCACACGCCCATGTGCTATGGCACGGTTGAGACAAATAACCGTGTCTCTGTCCATGTGGTTACTACTGGGCATTCTGTTTAGAAAAATTAAGGTGTAGGGAACACACGGCCGGACCACACACCCATGGGGCAAACCATGTGTCACACACGGTCTAGACACACGCACGGGTAAAACCATGTGTCACACACGGTCTAGACACACGCCCGTGTGTCTACCCGTGTGGACAAAAATAAGGCTATTTACCAAGCCTTTTTGTCACCCTTACTTACACCAACCTACAAAACATCAAACAATACCAATACCACACAAACACATGACCATATCAGCCAATACCAAGGCATCCACACATCATTTCCAAGCTATTTTCTATTACATACAACATCTCCTACTTATCAACACAAACCATGCAACAGCTACATCCATGACAATTCTTATCAAATGCATTTAACAAGAATCAATATTAGCCAGCCTTAATGGCCTATACAAAAAGAATATCACATCAATATGAACCAACACTTATGGCTAAACCAACATGACACTTAACAAAAAGACCAAGTCCCTATACATGGCATACTCAAAATGATAAATCTAACTATAACCAATTGTTCCGTTTGATAGTGTGATCAAGCCTCCAATGCCCTCTGATCCCCGAGCTAGCTTGGTGATGCTATAAGAAAATAGAAAAGAGAGGGAGTAAGCATAAAGCTTAGTAAGTTACATGTAAATAATTAACAACACTTTACCAAGTAATATCATACTCATAACATATTATACACTTGCACAAGGTTCTCGAATGACCATAGACCTAACTTATTTATTTTCATCCTTACTACCCATATACACAGCCTGAGCTCATTCTTATGGGTTTCATGTAGGTACCTGTACCACTTGCAACATAATCATAACTTTTCTCAATAGTGACATAATCTTTAAATCACTGTTGAACCAGTTGGAAACCGATAATTCTAACACAAAAGGGTAAGTGTCGATGCCATGTCCCAGACATGGTCTTACACTAGTTCTCATATATCAGTGTCGATGCCATGTCCCAAACATGGTCTTATACTGGCTCCTACAACAATGCCGATGCGATGTACGAAACATGGTCTTACACTGGCTCACATATTGAGGCTGATGCCATGTCTTAGACACGATCTTACACTAGCTCTCATAACAATGCCGAGGCTATGTTCCAAACATGGTCTTACACTGGCTCATACAACAATGCCGATGCCATGTTCCAAACATGGTCTTACATTGGCTCACATATCGAAGTCGATGCCATGTCCCAGACATGGTCTTACACTGGCTCACATATAACCCTAGTATCATGGCATGGATATCTGATTTATTCCTACGATTCAGCCAGGAGTTTTACCACTTTAAATCTCATTATGCATATTCATAACAAAAAATCAAACATTCCATGCAATATCAATTTTTCAATGTATAATAACAATAGAATTGTGATATTTACATGTAACTTACCTCGGTATACAAAAAATGGGCGACTAGTTTGATTTAGTCTACTAGCTTGGTTTTCCCCCGGTCTAGGTCCGGATTTTGTATTTCTTGATTTGTAAAGAAACCCAGTGGCTGAAATTTTCAAGCTTCAAAACCCCCTTTTTGCTGTAATTTTCTGTGGCGAAGAGAAAGAATGAACAAGATAATAGTTAGTCCTTTTGGTTTATTATTTTATTATCAATTAAGTCACCTAACATTTGACCATTCCTTGAATTAAGGCTCCATGTCCAGCCACTAATACTTTATTAGATTACTTACTCAATAAGGACCTCTACTTTAATATTCCATAGCTTTTTGACATCTTTAGCTAGTAGAACAAAATTCTCTCACTTTATGTGATTTAGTCCTTTTTCAAAATTAAGCATGCGATCACTGAAATTAATTCACCAAAAATTTCAAACACTCATATAATCATGCTATAACACATAAAATAATATTAAAATAATTTCTCTAACCTCAGATTTGTGGTTTCGAAACCACTATTCCTACCAAGCCTAAAATCGAGCTATTACAGAATGGGTCACCTGGGAATTCTTTCAAGCCGAATTTAGAAAGAAATACATTAGTCAACCATTTATTGATCAAAAGCAAAAAGAGTTTTTGGAGTTGAAATAGGGTCGAATGTCTGTAACTGAGTACGAGAGAGAGTTTGTAAGACATAGTAAATATGCTTGAGAATGTGATTCCACCGAAGCAATTATGTGTAAACAATTTAAAGATGGGTTGAACGAAGATATTAGGTTGCTAGTAAGAATTCTAGAGTTGAAAGAATTTGTGGTGCTAGTTAACAGAGCTTGTAAAGTTGAAGAACTTGGCAAAGAAAAGAGAAAAGCTAATTTTGAGGTTATTAATTCAAGAAAGAGATTGATGAGTAATCTATGTCACTCCTCGTCAAAAAAATCACAAGATTCGTATACTCGTTCGAATGCTTCAATTCAGTATCCAAATAGAGATCATGGGAAACAACACTCGAGTCCTAAAGCTCAAGCTACTTTAGTGTCAATTGTGGGTAGTGTGAGAAACAACAAACCCGAGTGTCAACAATGTGGTAGACAACATTTTGGAGACTACTGGATGAATAATAAACCTTGTTTCAAATGTGGTTCATTAAATCACTTTATTTGAGATTGCCTTAAGTTAGTTGAGAAAGATAAATTTTAGAATCCAAGATCGAGCAACACAGCTGCTAAAGGGAGACAACCTACAAATACGAGAAATGTAACTAGTAGTAAAGGTACGATAAAAGATTCAGTTGTAAGAGCTGAGGCTCGAGCGCCAGTAAGAGCTTACCCTATTCGCACTCTCGAAGATGCGTCGTCACTAGATGTTATCACCGGTACATTTTCTCTTTATGACACTACTGTAATTGCCTTTGATAGATCCTGGATTGACTCATTCATATATATGTATGAATTTAGTGTCTAGTAAGGGTTTTCCTGTTAGGTCTACTGAATTTGTGATTAAAGTATCAAACCCCTTAGGCAAATATGTCCTTGTTGATAACGTTTGAAAGAACTATCCTTTAATGACTTGGGTTTATTGTTTTTCAGAAAATTTGATGCTTTTACTATTTGATGAATTCGATGTGATTCTAGGTATGGATTGGTTGACTCTACATGATGCTGTTGTGAATTGTAGATGAAAGACTATTGAATTGAAATGCCAGAATAATGAAATCCTTCAAATTGAATCAGATGAGTGTGATTCTGGGTATGGATTGGTTGACTCTACATGATGCTGTTGTGAATTGTAAATGAAAGACTATTGAATTGAAATGCCAGAATAGTGAAATCCTTCAAATTGAATCAGATGAGTCAAGTGAATTGCCTATTGTGATTTCGTCAATGTCAGCTCAGAGATATGTGAGAAAAGGTTGTGATGCTTATCTTTCATATGTATTGATACAAAAGTATTTGAATCAGAGATTGAATCAATGCCAGTAGTCTGTGAGTATCCGGATGTGTTTCCAGAAGAGTTGTCTGGGTTGCCACCGATTAAAGAAGTTGAGTTTGATATTAAATTAGTGGCAGGAACATCACCGATATTGATAGCTCTGTATATAATTGCTTCGACAGAATTGAAAGAATTGAAAGCTCAGTTGCAAGAATTAACAGATAGAGATTTTACACGACCTAGTTTTTTCCCATAGGATGCTCCAGTGTTGTTCGTAAAAAAGAAAGACGGATCAATGAGACTGTGTATTGGTTATCATCAGCTTAACAAGGTTACGATAAAGAATAAGTATCCTTTTCTGAGAATTGATGATTTGTTTAATCAATTGAAAGGAGCAACAGTGTTTTCGAAAATTGATTTAAGATCTAGCTATTATTAGTTGCGAGTTAAAGATTCGGATGTGCTAGAAACTATGTTCAAAACAAGGTATGAGCATTATAATTTTCTTGTTATGTGTTTCGGATTAACAAATGCTCCTCCAGTTTTATGGATTTGATGAATCGAATATTTAGACCATATTTGGACAGATTTGTTGTTGTATTTATTGACGACATTTTGGTTTATTCCTGAGATGAATCTGAGTATACTTAACATTTGAGAATTCTGCTACAAACATTGAGAGACAAGCAATTGTTCGCTAAATTCCGTAAATGCGAGTTTTGGCTTCGAGAAGTAAGATTTTTTGGGCATATTGTTTCAGCAAAAGGTATTCGAGTTGACCCGAGTAAGATTTTCGCAGTTTTTGACTGGAAACCACCAAGAAATGTGTCCAAAGTCTGAAGCTTTTTGGGATTAGCTGGCTATTATCAGTGTTTTGTTAAAGGATTATCGATGATTGCTACACTAATGAGTAGATTGCTATAGAAAGATGTGAAATTGGAGTGGTCCGAGAAATGTCAACAGAGTTTTGAACAGTTGAAAACATTGTTAACTGAAGCACCAGTTTTGGTTCAACTTGAGTCGAGTAAAGAGTTTATGAATTTTAGTGACGCATCATTGAACAGTTTGGGTTGTGTTTTGATGCAAGAGGGTAAAGTAATAGCTTTTGCCTCCAAACAGTTGAAACCATATGAAAAGAATTATCCGACACACGATTTAGAGTTGGCTGCTATTGATTTTGCATTGAAGATTTAGTGACATCATTTATACGGTGAAAAGTTCCATATCGTTACCAATCATAAAAGCTTGAAGCATATAACGTGTGACAGCCCTAAATTGACCCTAGTCGGAAAGTGGTTTCGGGACCGCTAAACTGAGTCACCAAAGTATTTGAATATGATATTTATTGTCTAAAATATGTGAATATGATTGTGTGAAAGTTTTAAGCTTCGATTTAGTCAATTGCATGTGAATTTAGTTAATAGGACTTATGTGTGACACTTTTGAAATGTGATAGGTTAATCTATAAGGATCTATTAATGCATGTTAGAAAATGCTTGTACTTGCATGTCAAATTACCCAAAATTTTAGGTAGTGGCCACCCATGCTATGGGGTAAAACATATTATAAACATTTTGTGTTAATATGTTGTGTAAAGAATAATAAAATATGAGGGGAGTGGGAGGAGAAACCAAAGTTGTTTCATCCTTGCTCCCCCATTTTGCCGTAACTTGAAGAAGGAAGAAGAAAGGAAATAAGTGTTCATCTTTTAACATCTTTGGCCGAAAATTCTAAGAAGAAAGGGAAAGGGGAAACAAACATTCGGCCACTCCTTCTAGTCTTGAATAAGGTATGTAATTCATGGTAGCTTTTGAAATTGTTGAATGTATTAAGCTAGTTACTAAGTCCCTTAGTTAGCCCATGTCCAAATTTTGAATCTTGTTGGTAACATGAGTAATCGGTTAAGAGAAAATGTTCAAGAAATGGTTGTTGTTCATGTTATTTGGATGAAAAAAAATGGTAGTTAGGTGAAGTAGAGTCTAACAAATGAGCACATATGTGCATTAGTTGCTAAATGGAGAAAAATCGGCTAACAAGTTGTGTACTAAGGCCGAATATGATTTTGGATATTATTGGGTAATGTATGTGTTTTGAATTGATGGAGTGGAGAGGATGCTTTAATTGTGTTATGAACAATTATATGTTAATTAAGGTTTGCTAAGCTAGCTATTAAGGTGAAATGCAAATGTTAGTATTTGATTGCTAGTGTATATATGTGTATTAGCCGAGTTTTGAACTTGAATAATGGTTTGAGCACCATGTGTTGTATTGAGATTGTTTGAGTGAATTTATAGATATTTATATGATGAATTCGATTGTTGAGATACATGCTTAAATAAAATGTATACAAAGAATGTGTGAGAGAGTGATTTGGTAATAATCTGCTTGGGGACAGCAGCAGTAAGGTGATTTTGGAAAATTGCCATAATTTGTAGGAGTTGAGTTAGAAGCTGAATAAATTATGTCATTAAAGCTTGAAGAGTCTAGTTTCTTAAAAAAGAAACTATAAAAACAAAAGAGTTACCGATCTTGAGATATTTGAAGTATTGTGGGGCTGAGTCAAAATGACTACTAGATTCCCTGTTCTGTTTTTATAAAATCAGTATAAATTGTAAAAAAATGGACCTAAGATAAAATTTATATGCTTAGACTCCATAATGTGTCTAGTTTCAAATTAAATAAACGAGAATGTATTTTGAATTCTGTACCATGAGAAATTTGATTCGTAGTGAAGAGTAGTCAGTTTAGTCAAACAGTGAAACAAGGTGAACTTTAAGAAAAATCTGGAATTGTTGGGCTAAACTAAAAATTTTTAAAATCTTAAGGATAATAGATAAATTAGTCTTCTATCAAGAAAAATTTACGGCAATTGATTTGGAGTTTCGTAGCTCCAGTTATAAAAACTTTAGTGACTGTTGCTCAGGAAGTCAGCTTATAGGGAAATTGTAAATATATTGTAAACATTAATGAAAATTTGCTAATGAATTATTTATTGATTTTTATAAAGCTTACTATAATCCATATGTATTATATTCTGAAAGTAATACTTGAATAGTCGATTAATGACTAGTTAAAATTTGTTGAACTTAAGCTCAAGAGCATAGGGGGGCAATTTCAGATAAGGGAAAAGAGAAAGTAACTGAGTAGCCACCCCGCAACTGTACCAAATATCCAAGGTAAGTCTTCGAGTAATGAAACTTAGTTTATGATTTGATTAAGTCATGACATATAAGCATAACAAATAAACGGTGATATAATGATTCTACTTGAATTATATATTGAGGTGATTAGTTTATACCTATGACGGGTAACCGAATGTGCATAGAGATCATGTTATAAAGCCAATCAAAATCATGCTCTTTGTATGTGGCTATTGAGCCGAAATTGGTAAGGTTTGATAAGTGTCTTGTGTTTGAGCTTTAATAATGAAGATGAAATATGGATGTGTCATGATTTATTGATATATGTGCATGATTATTCGAATGATATCTGGGCTAAGTCCCGAAGGCATTTGTGCTAGTGACTATATCCGGGCTAAGTCCTGAAGGCATTTGTGCTATTGACTAAATCCGGGCTAAGTCCCAAAGGCATTTGTGCTATTGACTATATCCAGGCTAAGACCCGAAGGCATTTGTGCGAGTTGCTATATCTGGCTAAATCCCGAAGGTACTTGGGTTTGGAAATGAGCGATCTTGCTGTAATAATTTCAATTAATACGGTCATAAAATCCAAACCATAAGGTATGTTTCGTATATGCATCGGAAAAGTTAATTCCTTTTTAGATAGTATGCGCTCTATTGATTAACAACTTCCGGCTTTTAGTTAGGTTTGATCCCCTGTGTATGAATATACTTGTAACACCCTGTACCCGAGACCGTTGCCGGAGTCGGACACGAGGGGTTAACAGACTTAATTCACTTATTTACGGTCCATTTTAAAAATTTCCAGACTAGCTGGCTAACTGCGTCACTGTCACCTTAAAAATCATATATTGAGTTCCAAAACTCGAAAATCAGTTTGATAAATTTTCCCTGAGACTAGACTCATATATCCATCTACAAATTTTTTCTAGAATTTTTGGTCGGGCCAATTAGTACAGTTTATTAGTTAAATTCTCCCCCGTTTCAGGGTTTGACTGCTCTAACCTTCATGCATTTCGACTTATATATCTCCCTGTACAGGGCTTCAATACTTATTCCATTAGTTTCTAATGAAACTAGACTTAAAAATGAATCTATAAATATATGGCATGGCTTCTAATTATCTCTGGTTAATTTATAATGAATTTCCAAAGTCAGATCAGGGGATCCAGAAATTGCTCTGGCCCTGTCCCACGAAAACTTAAATATCTCTTAAAATACGACTGATATGACCGTTTCATTTCTTCCATATGAAAGTAGATTCATCAAGGTTCAATTAAATAATTTATTAACTATTTAATTCCATTCCTACTATTTTTAGTGATTTTTCAAATTCACACCACTGCTGCTGTCAGCATCTGCCTTTAAGGTAGACTTTACCTATTACATAGTTTCCATGTTTCAACCAACCCCTTAGCATATATAGCATAAAGTATGATCATGATTAACCATTCCAATGGCCAATCATTGCCAAGCATATCCACACCTCTCAATAACCATATACATACAAAATGATTATAACATTATGCTCAAAATATATATAAGCCATTTTCGCATGGCTATCCAAATTTATACAAAACCAAAGGGTACATGACCAACAACAAAAAGGGTATCCTATACATGCCATTTCAGAGTTCAACCAAAAGTGTACCAAAGGGGCTTTGATAGTGTGGACGACTTCGACTTCGACAATCCTGAGTCTGATAGCTGACGAACCAAAATCTATAAAACAGAGATTCAAAGAACGGAGTAAGCATTTAATGCTTAGTAAGTTTTGAGCAATAAAATTAGGCACAACTGAAGTATAGCATTCATATAACTAAACGGATAACTTCATATACACATATTCTCAAAAATTAGACCTACTTCACATTTCCAACCCTTATATTCATACATAAGGGATCAACTTACCCAAAGGCCCGAAAGCTCACTAATCGACTGAGCAGATAATATTTAAACGAAATCACTACTCCAATGCATATACGAAACGTACCTTATCATTGGGATTTTACGAGCGTATCAATTGAAATTATTACAGCAAGATCGCTCATTCCCAAACCAAGTACCTTCGGGGTTTAGCCGGATATAGCTTCTCGCTCAAATGCCTTCGGGACTTAGCCCGGTTATAGTAACTCGCACAATTGCCTTCGGGAGTTAGCCCGGTTATAGTAACTCGTACAATTGCCTTCGGGACTTGGCCCGGTTATAGTAACTCGCACAAATGCCTTCGGGACTTAGCCCGGATATAGTAACTCGCACAAATGCCTTCTGAGTTAGCCCGGTTATCAATCCGAATATCCATGCACATATCAATAAATCATGACACATCAATATTTCACTTTCGTAACTAGAATTCAAGCACAAGTCACTTATCAAGCATTATCATTTTCAGCTCAAAAGCTACGTACAAAGGGCATGATTTTTATTTGCTTCTAACATAATCTAATCGAATCATAATCTAAGTTTCAGTACTCGAAAACTTACCTCGGATGTTGTCGAACGATTTCGACGGCTATTCGATCACTTTTTCCTTTCCCGTGTCCAACTTTGGTCCTCTAAGCTCTTGAGCTAATTCAAACAAATTTAACTTATTAAAGTCTCATTATGCTAGCTTATGGCCGAATATGACAATGAATTTGATAGGTCATATGGCCACCTTTAGCTCAAATACAAAATGGTCATACGCATTTTTAATCACAGTGAGCAATTTAATACAATTAATCTAACATTTCCTCATGTGCACGTTTATTACCAAATACACACATCATTAACCTAATATCAATTATCTGAGCACTTTAACAAAATTCTCCTTGAGCCGAGTACCTAAGTCAAGATAGATTCATCATTATGCTCGCCTCTAACCGAATACATGCAACACCAATCTACCTCATGTGGCCGAATATGCATGTCTATGTTGAGGCCGATTATATGCTTAATACTTCCTAAGAGTATGGTTACTTGTATTGACTATATATCATTTTGTTTCAAGTTCAAAACTCGGCTAATACACATATATACACTAGTAATCAAATACTAACATTTTGCACTTCACCTTACTACCATTTCTCATCTACTTCCTACCATGGCCGAATGCATCAAGACACCATACCATTTCAATTTTGGTCATGGGTTACACAAAGAACTTAATGTCTAACTCAAAATGCCAAAAAGAAAATCCAAGAGTCATCAAACACCATCACATGTATCATTACAAAGCTTCACACTTAGCATGCAAATGACATCAACACAAATCCACCTTAGCCGAAACTTAACTCATCTTCATGCCTCATCACCACAACATCAAACACCAACCAAGAAGACAACACCCATGGCCGAATATCATCTCCATCTCATAGCAAAGATTTAAACCATGGGCCAGGTAGAACTCAAACTAACAACTAAAAACATGCATGAATCTCATGAAACAACATCAAACATACCTTAGTCTAGCAAACCACCATAGCCGATTTCCTCAAAGCTCTTTTTCCTTCTTTTCTTTCTTCTATTCGGCCAAGAACAACATGAGAGCTTTTTTTCTTTCTTTTTTTTCATCATCATTTACCTTCCCATTATTATTTTATTGCCCATACTCCTTATTTTATTTTTCCTAACATAAATCACTAACATAACATGTTTATGACATGTTTTACCCATAACATTTTGTCCACCCTCCTTGTCATGGCCGGCCACTTACTAATTAAGGGGGAAATTGACATGCAAGTCCACCCTTTTGATCTCATGCACTAATAGATCCTTATAGATTGACCTATCACATTTCAAAAGTGTCACACATAAGTCCTATTAGCTAAATTCACATGCAATTGACTAAATCGAAGCTTGAAACTTTCACACATTCATATTCACATATTTTAGACAATAATCATTATATTCAAATAATTTGGTGACTCGGTTTAGCGGTCCAGAAACCGCTTTCCGACTAGGGTCACTTTAGGGCTGTCACAACTCTCCCCCACTTAAGAAAATTTCGTCCCCGAAAATCTTACCGGTAAATAAGTTTGGGTATCGTTCTTTCATAGAGTTCTCGGTTCCCAAGTAGCTTCTTCCATCCTGTGTTTGAGCCATAACACTTTTACTAAAGGAACCTTTTTGTTTCGCAACTCTCTCACTTCACGAGCTAGGATACGAATTGGTTCTTCTTCATAACTCATATCGGTTTGAATTTCAACCTCAGAGGGACTTATTATGTGCGAGGGATCAGATCTGTAACGTCGAAGCATCGAAACATGAAAAACATTGTGGATCCTTTCAAGTTCAGGGGGTAAAAGCAACCTATATGCAACTGGACCAACTCGTTCGGAGATTTCATACGGCCCAATAAATCTCGGACTCAACTTGCCCTTACGCCCAAATCTGAGTATTTTTTCCAAGGTGAAACCTTAAGAAACACTTTATCTCCCACCTGATACTCAATGTCCTTTCGTTTCAAATTCGCGTACAACTTCTGACGATCTGATGCTGCCTTCAGTCTTTCACGAATTATTTTTACTTTCTGCTCAGCATCTTTAATCAAATCAACTCCGAAAATTTTACTTTCATCGAGCTCGGTCCAAAACAATGGCGTACGGCATTTTCGACCGTACAAAGCCTCGTAAGGCGCCATCTTAATGCTTGACTGAAAACTATTGTTGTAAGCGAACTCAATCAAAGGTAGATACTGTTCCCATGAACCACTAAACTCAAGGATGCAGCATCTCAACATATCCTCGAGTATCTGAATTATCCGCTCAGATTGACCATCGGTTTGGGGGTGAAAAGCGGTGCTAAAATGCAACTTGGTACCCAAAGCTTCTTGCAATTTCTTCCAAAATCGTGAGGTGAATCTCGGATCTCTATCCGACACAATAGAAATGGGCACCCCGTGTAATCTCACAATCTGAGAAACATACAATTCAGCTAGTTTATCCAATGAAAAATCCGTACGTACGGGAATAAAATGAGCCGACTTAGTCAGTCTATCCACAACAACCCAAATAGCATCTTTCTTACTTGCCGACAATGGCAACCCAGATACAAAATCCATCGTGACTCGATCCCATTTCCATTCAGGTATCATGATCGGCTGAAGTAAACCTGTGGGCACTTGATGCTCCGCTTTCACTTGTTGACATATTAAACACTTCGATACAAAATCGGAAATGTCTCGTTTCATACCATGCCACCAAAACTGACGTCTCAGATCGTTGTACATTTTCGTACTCCCCAGGTGAATTGACATTCGGCTACAATGAGCTTCGTTCAGAATCATCGAAATGAGTTCTGAATTTCTTGGAACACACAAACGACTTCTGAACCTCAAACAATCGTCATCATCAATTTGAATCTCTGATTCCATATTCGGAACACATTCAGCCCGTTTTGCAACCAATTCATCATCGACTTTCTGAGCTTCATGAATTTGATGGATCAACAATGGTTTGGCCTTTAATTCTGCCACTAACACATTGTCGGATAGAACGGACAAGTGTACATTCATCACTCGTAAAGCAAACAGTGATTTACGACTTAAGGCATCCGCAACCACATTAGCCTTTCCCGGGTGATAGTCAATGACAAGCTCATAATCTTTCAACAACTCGAGCCAACGTCTTTGTCGCAGATTTAAGTCTCTTTGAGTCATCAAATATTTGAGACTTTTGTGATCCGAATATACATGGCACTTCTCACCAAATAAGTAATGTCGCCATATTTTCAAGGCGAACACAATGGCAGCTAGTTCAAGATCATGGGTCGGATAATTTTTCTCATGTGGCTTTAATTGTCTCGACGCATAGGCCACAACTCGACCTTCTTGCATCAATACGCAACCCAACCCAAGTAGGGAGGCATCACTATAGATGACAAACTCTTTGCCTGATTCGGGCTGCACTAGAATTGGAGCTTCAGTCAAATAAGTTTTCAGTTGATCAAAACTTTTCTGACATTTTTCCGTCCATTCGAACTCAACATCTTTTTGAAGTAGCTTCGTTATTGGTGTGGCTATCATCGAGAAACCTTTTACAAACCGTCGGTAGTAACCGGCAAGTCCCAAAAAGCTCCGAACCTCAGTAATATTTCTCGGAGGCTTCCAGTTATGTATGGCCAAAATTTTGTTTGGATCCACTCGAATGCCCGATGCAGATACCACGTGACCCAAGAAGCTAACCTCTCTTAACCAGAACTCACACTTACTGAACTTAGCATATAACTGCTTATCCCGTAAAATTTGCAACACTAATCCCAGGTGTTCAGCATGATCGGTTTCATTTCTCGAATAGACCAAAATATCATCGATAAACACAACTACAAACCGATCCAAATAAGGTCTGAAAATCTGATTCATCAAATCCATAAATACCGCGGGAGCATTAGTGAGCCCAAACGGCATCACTAAGAATTCATAGTGACCGTATCTCGTTCTGAAAGCAGTTTTGGGTATATCCGAATCTCGAATTCGCAACTGATAATAACCCGATCTCAAATCTATCTTTGAAAACACTGAGGCTCCCTTTAGTTGATCAAACAAATCGTCAATACGCGGTATCGGATATTTATTCTTTATTGTCACCTTATTCAGCTGACGATAATCGATGCACAACCTCATGGTTCCGTCCTTCTTTTTCACAAACAATACTGGTGCACCCCAATGTGAGAAACTTGGTCGAGCAAAACCTCTATCCGTCAACTCTTGCAACTGAGCTTTCAACTCTTTTAACTCGGTTGGTGCCATACGATACGGAGCTATCGAAATCGGCGTATTCCCAGGCACAAGCTCAATACCAAACTCTACCTCCCGAACAGGTGGTAAACCCAGTAATTCTTCGGGAAAAACATCCGGGTATTCACAAACCACCGGCACAGATTCAAGTTTCTTTTCTGGCTCTTTATTATCAAGTACGTATGTAAGATACGCTTCACACTCCTTTCTCACATATTTATGAGCTAACATCGAGGATATTATAGCTGGCGACCCATTCAAGTCAGTAGACTCAACTCGAATCATCTCATTATTTGCACACCTTAAATCGATAGTTTTTCTTTTGCAATTCACAACTGCATCGTGAACGGTTAGCCAATCCATAGGATAACATCAAATTCATCAAACGGTAAAAGCATCAAATTGGCCGGAAAGCAGGAACCTCTGATTTCTAAGGGACATTTCTTACGCACTTTGTCGACAAGCACATAACGACCCAAGGGATTTGACACCCGAATTACAAACTCAGTAGACTCAACAGGTAGATTCTTACTGGATGCTAAGGTTTCACATATATAGGAATGAGTAGAACCAAGGTCAATCAAAGCAATCACATTAGTATCAAAGAGAGTAAAAGTACCGGTAATAACATCTGGCGAGGAAGCATCCTCGCGTGCGCGTATAGCATAAGCTCTAGCAGGAGCACGAGCCTCAGATCTGGTTGTAGCATCTCTAGATCCTCTCTGACTGCCACTAGCATTGCCCGTATTCCTAGATGGTCTACCCCGAGCAATAGTAGCACCAGGTTTCCCACTCTGATTTAAGTTCTGTTCAGACAATCTCGGGCAATCTTTAATAAAGTGGTCGGCTGACCCGCACTTGTAACATGAGCGGTCATGGAATCTACAACTCCCCGAATGCCATTTACCACAATACTGACACTCCGTTCTGTCTCGACGATCATTTCCAACACTGGCGACCGAAGTGACTCGTGCACTCACAGGGGGTCGATCACGGTCTCGTCTAGAAAAACCCGAAGTGTCTCTAGATCGGCCCAAATCATCTCTAAATTTCTTCGATGACTATTGATAGGGCCTTCCTGAAGACCTCTTATGAAACTCCTTGTAACACCCCGAACCCGAGACCGACACCGGAGTCGGACACGAGATGTTAACAAACTTTGAAAAATTTTTCCAGACACTGCCCAGTCTGAGTACTAGTCGCTTCAAAAATCATATCTTGAGTTTCACAACTCAAAAATCAGTTTTGTAATTTTTCCCTGAAACTAGACTCATGTCCCCACCTATGGATTTTTTTCTAGAATTTTTGGTCGGGCCAATTAGTACAGTTTATTAGTCAAAGTCTCCCATGTTACAGGGGTCGACTACACTGACCTTTTCCCATTACGACTGGGATATCTCTCTGCACAGAGCTTCAATACTGATGCCGTTTGTTTCTATGGAAACTAGACTCAGAGAGGAATCCATACATATATGGTATGACCCCTAATTATCTCTGGTCAATTTATAGTGAATTTCCAAAGGCGGAACAGTGAATCCAGAAACTGTTCTGGCCCTGTTACACAAGAACCCGAATATCTCTTTCTGTATTGTTCCTATAATTGTTTCGTTACTTCCATATGAAAGTAGATTCATCAAGGTTCGATTACATAATTTATTCACTATTTAATTCCACTCCTACGAATTCTTGTGATTTTTCCAATCCACACCACTGCTGCTATCAGCTTCTGTTTTCAAAGTGAACCTTACCTAATTTGGGGTTTCATGGACCAACTAGGGCCTTGTCATACATAAGCCCACATATGATCATACTTAGCCATTCTAGTGGCTGATCATTTGCTCAACACTTCCATTCCAACATAGTTACATCATGAAACCATCTATACATTCATAAATACGAATGGTCTAATGCCATACTCCACTTCTACAAGCCATTTTCGCATGGCTGTACACTTATACATTTCATAAAGTACTCGAAAGACAACAATGGGTAGTCCTATACATGCCATATCAAAATTCAACCAAAATAGTACCCAAAAGAGCCTTTGATAGTGTGGGCGACTTCGACTTCAAGATCCCGAGTCCGATAGCTGGAGAACCAAAAATCTATAAAACAGAGGAGCAATGTAACGAGTAAGCAATTTATGCTTAGTAAGTTTGAGCAAGGAATTCCAGCATGCACAAAGAATAGCACACATTTAGCTAAACGGAATATTTCATAATACGCAATTTACCGATATCAAACTTGCTTCACAACATTAACAACCCTTATGTACATACACAATAAACTAACTTGGCCGAAGGCCGGTAGCTCGTTTATCAACTGAGCGAACATTTATTTGTAAGGGCTCGATTAAATTCAACACATACGTAACATATCCCCATATTGGGATGTTTTTCGAGTATTCGCTGGAATTTTACAGCAAGCTCATTCATTACCAAATCACGTACCTTCGGGATTTAACCGGATATAGCTCCTCGTTCAAATGCCTTCGGGACATAGCCCGGTTTTAGTAACTCACACAATGCCTTCGGGACATAACCCGGATTTAACAACTCGCACGAATGCCTTCGGGACTTAACCCGGATTTAATAACTCGCACGAATGCCTTCGGGACTTAACCCGGATTTAACAACTCGCACGAATGCCTTCGGGACTTAACCCGGATTTAGTATCTCGCACAAAGGCCTTCGGATCTTAATCCGGATATATTCACTTAGCACAAAGCCTTCGGGACTTAGCCCGGACAGCATTCAATTAATCATGCACATGTAACAATAATTCATAGCACATTCATATTTCATTTTCGTTTACGAAACTCAAACACAAGGCACATATTGTCCTTGCACATTCGGCTCAATAGCCACACATAGAGCATGATTTAATCACATCGAAATTTAAGATCTCTTACTCAAGAACTTACCTCGGGTGTTGTCGAACGATTCCGCTAGCTATTCAACCACTTTTTCCTTCCCTTTATCGGTTTTATTTCCCCTTTGCTCTTGAGCTTAATCAAACAAATAAATTGATTTCATCATTTTAGGCATCAAAAGATGAACACAAGGCACTTAGCCCATATTTATACATTAGACATTAAAGTCTCATACATGCAAAAATCATGCATCAACACAACATATTAGCTAATTTCTTTCCCCTTGGCCGAATATGCATGTCCATTTTTGGGGTCGATTTCAACACTTAATACACACATATACACACTAGTAAAGCATCCTCCCCCTTTTCATCGATTTAACACATGCATTGCTCATCAACATGCAAAGTTACATTCGGCCTTAGCACACATCTTGCTAGCCGATTCTTCTCCCTTTAGCAACCAATGCACATATGTGCTCACACAAAAATGCTAAAAAGGAGGTTCAAGAATCATCAAGCCATCATCACATGCATCATTAACAAGCTTAATATTTTGCATGCAATGGCATTAACACAACCTCCACCTAGGCCGAATCTTAACTTATCCTCATGCCTCATCACCACAACATCAAACACCAACCAAGAATGATGCATCCATGGTCAAGTGCCATTTCCATCACATAGCAAGATTTAGACCATGGGCTAGGTAGAACTCAAGCTAACAACTAAAACATGCATGCATCTCATGGAACATCATTAAACATACCTTGGCCTAGCTACATGCATGGCCGAATCTCTTCACCTTTCTTCTTCTTTCCTCCTTAAAATTTTTGGCCAAGGATGAACCAAAGGATGAGAAATTTTTTTCTTTGTTTTTCTTTCTAATTTAGGCTAAAATGGAGGTGAGAAAGGATGAACACAAACTTTTCTCCTTTCTTCTCTTGAGCTCACGGCAATGGGGGGACAAACACCACACACACATTTTTTTTCTTTGTTTTCCATTTCTTTATTACCCATACTCCTTATTTTATTCTTCCACTAACAAAACATGTTTCATGACATGTTTTGCCCATCCTTCCTTGTCATGGCCGGCCACTACTCATTAGGGGGGGAATTTGACATGCAAGTCCCCCTTTGTCCACATGCACTAGTAGGTCCTCACACATTGACCTATCACATTTTAGAATTTTCTCACATAAGTCCTATTGACTAAATTCACATGAAATCAACCAAATTGAAGCTTGAAATTTTCACACATTCATAATTACATATTCTACACAATAAGTATCACATTCAAACATTTCGGTGACTCGGTTTAGCGGTCCCGAAACCACTTCCCGACTAGGGTCAACTTTGGGCTGTCACAACTCTCCCCACTTAAGAAATTTTCGTCCCCGAAAATCTTACCGGTAAATAGGTTTGGGTATCGTTCTTTCATCGAGCTCTCGGTCTCCCAAGTAGCTTCCTCGATCCCGAGTTTGAGCCATAACACCTTTACTAGCGGAACTCTTTTGTTTCGCAACTCCTTCACTTCACGAGCTAGGATACGCATCGATTCTTCTTCATAGCTCATGTCGACTTGAATTTCAACCTCCGATGGGCTAATTATGTGCGATGGATCAGATCGATAGCGTCGAAGCATCGAAACATGAAAGACGTCATGAATCTTTTCAAGCTCCGGGGGCAAAATCAATCTATACGCAACCGGACCAACTCGTTCGGAGATTTCGTACGGCCCAATGAATCTTGGCTCAACTTGCCCTTACGGCCGAACCTGAGTATCTTTTTCCAAGGTGAAACCTTAAGGAACACTTTGTCTCCCACCTGATACTCGATGTCTTTTCGTTTCAAATCTGCGTACGATTTCTGACGATCCGTGGATACCTTCAGACTTTCACGGATTACCTTTACTTTCTGTTCAGCATCTCTAATCAAATCAACTCCGAAAATTTTGCTTTCACCGAGCTCGGTCCAAAACAATGGTGTACGACATTTACGACCGTACAAAGCCTCATAAGGTGCCATCTTAATACTTGATTGAAAACTATTGTTGTAAGCGAATTCAATCAAAGGTAAATACCGTTCCCATGAACTACTGAACTCGAGGATGCAACATCTCAACATATCCTCAAGTATCTGAATTATCCGCTCGGATTGACCATCGGTTTGGGGGTGAAAAGCAGTGCTAAAATGCAGCTTGGTACCCAGAGCTTCTTGCAATTTCTTCCAAAATCGTGAGGTGAATCTCGGATCTCTATCCGACACGATAGAAACAGGTACCCCGTGTAATCTCACAATTTGATAAACGTACAATTCAGCTAGTTTATCCAATGAAAAATCCGTACGTACGGGGATGAAATGAGCCGACTTAGTCAGTCTATCAACAATAACCCATATCGCATCATTCTTACTGCTGACAAAGGCAGTCCGGACACAAAGTCCATTGTGACTCGATCCCATTTCCACTCGGGTATCATGATCGCTGGAGTAATCCTGAAGACACTTGATGTTCCGCGTTCACTTGTTGACATATTAAACATCTCGAAACAAAGTCAGAGATGTCCCGTTTCATACCATGCCACCAAAATTGACGTTTCAAATCGTTGTACATTTTCGTACTCCCCGGGTGAATTGACATTCGGCTACAATGGGCTTCGTTCAGAATCATCGAAATGAGTTCCGAATTCCTTGGAACACACAAATGATTTCTGAACCTCAAACAATCATCATCATCAATTTGAAACTCCGATTCCTCGTTCGGAAAACACTTAGACCGTTTTGCAACCAATTCATCATCGACTTTCTGAGCTTCACGAATTTGGTGAGTCAATAATGGTTTAGCTTTTAATTCAGCTACTAACACACTGTCTGGTAAAACAGACAACTGCACGTTCATCGCTCGTAAAGCAAACAATGACTTCCGGCTTAAGGCGTCCGCAACCACGTTAGCCTTTCCCGGGTGGTAATCAATGACAAGCTCATAATCTTTCAACAACTCAAGCCAACGTCTTTGTTGCAGATTCAAGTCTCGTTGAGTCATCAAATATTTGAGACTTTTGTGATCCGAAAATACATGGCACTTCTCACCAAATAGATAATGTCGCCATATTTTTAAAGCAAACACGATTGCAGCTAGTTCGAGATTATGGGTCGGATAATTCCTCTCGTGTGGCTTCAATTGTCTCGACGCATAGGCCACGACTCGACCTTCTTGCATCAATACGCAACCCAACCCAAGTAGGGATGCGTCACTATAAATGACAAACTCTTTACCTGATTCGGGTTGCACCAAAATTGGAGCTTCAGTCAAATGAGTTTTCAGTTGGTTGAAACTTTTCTGACATTTCTCCGTCCACTCGAACTTAACATCCTTTTAAAGTAGCTTCGTCATTGGTGTGGCTATCATCGAGAAACCTTTCACAAATCGTCGGTAATAACCGGCGAGCCCCAAAAAGCTCCGAACTTCAGTAATATTTCTCGGAGGTTTCCAGTCAAGTATGGCTGAAATTTTGTTCGGGTCAACTCGAATACCCGACGCGGATACCACATGACCCAAGAAGCTAACCTCTCTTAACCAGAACTCACACTTACTGAACTTAGCATATAACTGCTTATCCCGCAAAATTTGCAGCACTAGCCTCAGATGCCCAGCATGTTCGGTCTCATCTCTTGAATAGACCAAAATGTCATCAATGAACACAACTACGAACTGATCCAAATACGGTCTGAAGATCCGATTCATCAAATCCATAAATACCGCAGGGGCATTAGTGAGCCCAAACGGCATCACTAAGAATTCGTAGTGACCATATCTCGTTCTGAAGGCAGTTTGGGAATATCTGGATCTCGAATTCGCAACTGATAATAGCCCGATCTCAAATCTATTTTTGAGAACACTGAGGCTCCCTTCAGTTGGTCGAACAAATCATCGATGCACGGCAACGGATATTTGTTCTTTATCGTCACTTTATTCAGCTGACGATAGTCAATGCACAACCTCATGGTTCCGTCCTTCTTTTTCACGAACAATACTGGTGCACCCCAAGGTGAGAAACTTGGTCGAGCGAAACCTCTATCCGTCAGTTCTTGCAACTGAGCTTTCAACTCCTTTAACTCAGTTGGTGCCATACGATACGGAGCTATCGAAATCGGCGTAGTCCCAGGTACAAGCTCAATACCAAACTCTACCTCCCGAACAGGTGGTAAACCCGGTAATTCTTCCGGAAAAACATCCGGGTATTCACAAACCACCGGCACAGATTCGGGTTTCTTTTCAAATTCTTTGTCACCAAGTACATACGCAAGGTATGCTTCGCACCCTTTTCTTACATATTTCTGGGCCAACATTGCTGATATTACAGCTGGCATCTCCTCCAAGTCCGCAGACTCAATTCGGACTACTTCGTTATTTGCGCACCTCAAATCAATAGTCTTGCTCTTGCAATTCACAATCGCATCATGCGCGGTCAACCGATCCAACCCAAGGATAACATCAAATTCATCAAACGGCAAAAGCATCAAGTCCGCTGGAAAACAGGAACCTCGAATTTCCAGGGGACATTTCTTACACACTTTGTCGACAAGCACGTAACGACCCAAGGGATTTGACACCCGAATTACGAACTCAGTAGACTCAATAGGTAAAGTCTTACTGGATGCTAAGGTTTCACATATGTAAGAATGAGTAGAACCGGGGTCAATCAAAGCAATTACATTAGTATCAAAGAGGGTGAATGTACCGGTAATAACATCAGGCGAAGAAGCATCCTCGCGGGCACGTATAGCATAAGCTCTAGCAGGCGCACGGGCTTCGGATCTGGTTATATCATCTCTAGATCCTCTCTGACCACCACCAGCATTGCCCATATTTCCAGATGGTCTACCTCGAGCAGTGGTAGCACCCGGTCTCCCACTCTGATTTGCATTCTGTCCCGACAACCTCGGGCAATCTTTAATGAAGTGGTCCACTGATCCGCATTTGTAACAGGAGCGGTCAGGAAATCTACAACTCCCCGAATGCCATTTACCGCAATATCGGCATTTCGTCCTGTCTCGACGTTCATTCCCAACACTGGCGACCGAAGTGCCTCGTGTACCCACAGGGGTCGATCACGATCTCGTCCAAAAAGGCCCGAAGTGCCTCTAAACTGGCCTGCATCATCTCGAAATCTCTTCGATGTCTGTTGAAGAGACCTCCCTGAGGATGTTTTACGAAACTCTCCAGTTCCCTCATCAACTCTTTGCTTTTCTTTTCTAAGCTCTTCGGCTTTACAAGCTCGTTCAACAAGTACACGAACTCTTGTATTTCAAGAACGCCAACGAACATTTTATATCTTCATTCAGCCCATCCTCGAAGCGTTTACACATAACAGCTTCGGACGAAACACATTCCCGAGCGTATTTGCTAAGTCTAACAAATTTTCGCTCGTAATCAGTAACCGACATGGAGCCTTGCTTAAGCTCAAGAAATTCCTTCCATTTTTGATCAACAAATCTCTGACTGATATACTTTTTCCGAAACTCAGTTTGGAAAAACTCCCAAGTTACTTGCTCTCGGGGCACAATAGAAGTCAGAGTACTCCACCAATAGTAGGCAGAATCACGTAGCAAGGAGATAGCACACTTTAGGCATTCATCGGGTGTACAAGATAGCTCATCGAGTACCCGGATAGTGTTGTCCAGCCAAAATTCAGCTTGCTCGGCATCATCGCTATCCATAGCCTTAAATTCAGTAGCCCCATGTTTTCGGATTCTGTCAACTGGGGGCTTATTTGACCTTATTTGGTCCGTTACCGGTGGTATTGTAGGTGCGGGGGTAGTATTTGTTCGGGAATGGAGGTTGTGGAACAGCCATATTAGTTCGAATGTATTGGTTAAACCAATCATTCATCACGCTATAGAATGCTTGTCTAGCTTCATCATTCTGATTACTAGCATTAGGTTGAGAGTTTGCCGGCACTGTCCCTTGTACGGGAGCAGGCGCTACACTCTCAAGATCATCAGCTACCTCTCGGTCACGATCGGGATCCATTACTATAAATAACACATTTACAATTGTCGGAAATCACCACACTATCAAGTAATCACATAAAATGGCATGTATAGCTAGACCCAAAACATTACGGTAGTCCTAGAATCGACTAAACCGTAGCTCTGATACCAATAAAATGTAACACCCCGAACCCGAGACCGACACCGGAGTCGGACACGAGATGTTAACAAACTTTGAAAAATTTTTCCAGACACTGCCCAGTCTGAGTACTAGTCGCTTCAAAAATCATATCTTGAGTTTCACAACTCAAAATCAGTTTTGTAATTTTTCCCTGAAACTAGACTCATGTCCCCACCTATGGATTTTTTCTAGAATTTTTGGTCGGGCCAATTAGTACAGTTTATTAGTCAAAGTCTCCCATGTTACAGGGGTCGACTACACTGACCTTTTCCCATTACGACTGGGATATCTCTCTGCACAGAGCTTCAATACTGATGCCGTTTGTTTCTATGGAAACTAGACTCAGAGAGGAATCCATACATATATGGTATGACCCCTAATTATCTCTGGTCAATTTATAGTGAATTTCCAAAGGCGGAACAGTGAATCCAGAAACTGTTCTGGCCCTGTTACACAAGAACCCGAATATCTCTTTCTGTACTGTTCCTATAATTGTTTCGTTACTTCCATATGAAAGTAGATTCATCAAGGTTCGATTACATAATTTATTCACTATTTAATTCCACTCCTACGAATTCTTGTGATTTTCCAATCCACACCACTGCTGCTATCAGCTTCTGTTTTCAAAGTGAACCTTACCTAATTTGGGGTTTCATGGACCAACTAGGGCCTTGTCATACATAAGCCCACATATGATCATACTTAGCCATTCTAGTGGCTGATCATTTGCTCAACACTTCCATTCCAACATAGTTACATCATGAAACCATCTATACATTCATAAATACGAATGGTCTAATGCCATACTCCACTTCTACAAGCCATTTTCGCATGGCTGTACACTTATACATTTCATAAAGTACTCGAAAGACAACAATGGGTAGTCCTATACATGCCATATCAAAATTCAACCAAAATAGTACCCAAAAGAGCCTTTGATAGTGTGGGCGACTTCGACTTCAAGATCCCGAGTCCGATAGCTGGAGAACCAAAAATCTATAAAACAGAGGAGCAATGTAACGAGTAAGCAATTTATGCTTAGTAAGTTTGAGCAAGGAATTCCAGCATGCACAAAGAATAGCACACATTTAGCTAAACGGAATATTTCATAATACGCAATTTACCGATATCAAACTTGCTTCACAACATTAACAACCCTTATGTACATACACAATAAACTAACTTGGCCGAAGGCCGGTAGCTCGTTTATCAACTGAGCGAACATTTATTTGTAAGGGCTCGATTAAATTCAACACATACGTAACATATCCCCATATTGGGATGTTTTTCGAGTATTCGCTGGAATTTTACAGCAAGCTCATTCATTACCAAATCACGTACCTTCGGGATTTAACCGGATATAGCTCCTCGTTCAAATGCCTTCGGGACATAGCCCGGTTTTAGTAACTCACACAATGCCTTCGGGACATAACCCGGATTTAACAACTCGCACGAATGCCTTCGGGACTTAACCCGGATTTAATAACTCGCACGAATGCCTTCGGGACTTAACCCGGATTTAACAACTCGCACGAATGCCTTCGGGACTTAACCCGGATTTAGTATCTCGCACAAAGGCCTTCGGATCTTAATCCGGATATATTCACTTAGCACAAAGCCTTCGGGACTTAGCCCGGACAGCATTCAATTAATCATGCACATGTAACAATAATTCATAGCACATTCATATTTCATTTTCGTTTACGAAACTCAAACACAAGGCACATATTGTCCTTGCACATTCGGCTCAATAGCCACACATAGAGCATGATTTAATCACATCGAAATTTAAGATCTCTTACTCAAGAACTTACCTCGGGTGTTGTCGAACGATTCCGCTAGCTATTCAACCACTTTTTCCTTCCCTTTATCGGTTTTATTTCCCCTTTGCTCTTGAGCTTAATCAAACAAATAAATTGATTTCATCATTTTAGGCATCAAAAGATGAACACAAGGCACTTAGCCCATATTTATACATTAGACATTAAAGTCTCATACATGCAAAAATCATGCATCAACACAACATATTAGCTAATTTCTTTCCCCTTGGCCGAATATGCATGTCCATTTTTGGGGTCGATTTCAACACTTAATACACACATATACACACTAGTAAAGCATCCTCCCCCTTTTCATCGATTTAACACATGCATTGCTCATCAACATGCAAAGTTACATTCGGCCTTAGCACACATCTTGCTAGCCGATTCTTCTCCCTTTAGCAACCAATGCACATATGTGCTCACACAAAAATGCTAAAAAGGAGGTTCAAGAATCATCAAGCCATCATCACATGCATCATTAACAAGCTTAATATTTTGCATGCAATGGCATTAACACAACCTCCACCTAGGCCGAATCTTAACTTATCCTCATGCCTCATCACCACAACATCAAACACCAACCAAGAATGATGCATCCATGGTCAAGTGCCATTTCCATCACATAGCAAGATTTAGACCATGGGCTAGGTAGAACTCAAGCTAACAACTAAAACATGCATGCATCTCATGGAACATCATTAAACATACCTTGGCCTAGCTACATGCATGGCCGAATCTCTTCACCTTTCTTCTTCTTTCCTCCTTAAAATTTTTGGCCAAGGATGAACCAAAGGATGAGAAATTTTTTTCTTTGTTTTTCTTTCTAATTTAGGCTAAAATGGAGGTGAGAAAGGATGAACACAAACTTTTCTCCTTTCTTCTCTTGAGCTCACGGCAATGGGGGGACAAACACCACACACACATTTTTTTTTCTTTTGTTTTCCATTTCTTTATTACCCATACTCCTTATTTTATTCTTCCACTAACAAAACATGTTTCATGACATGTTTTGCCCATCCTTCCTTGTCATGGCCGGCCACTACTCATTAGGGGGGGGAATTTGACATGCAAGTCCCCCTTTGTCCACATGCACTAGTAGGTCCTCACACATTGACCTATCACATTTTAGAATTTTCTCACATAAGTCCTATTGACTAAATTCACATGAAATCAACCAAATTGAAGCTTGAAATTTTCACACATTCATAATTACATATTCTACACAATAAGTATCACATTCAAACATTTCGGTGACTCGGTTTAGCGGTCCCGAAACCACTTCCCGACTAGGGTCAACTTTGGGCTGTCACACTCCTTTTCTCCCATATCAGCTTTTCTTTTCTCCATACTGAGCTCCTCGGCTTTGCAAGCTCGCTCGACAAGTACCACAAATTCTCAGATTTCCAAAATGCCAACATACAGCTTTATATCATCATTCAGTCCATCCTCGAAACGTTTACACATTACGGCTTCTGAGGAAATGCATTCTCGAGCGTACTGGCTAAGCCTTACAAACTTTTGTTCATAGTCGGTAACCGACATGGAACCTTGTTTAAGTTCAAGAAATTCCTTCCGTTTTTGATCCATGAATCTCTGACTGATATACTTTTTTCTAAACTCGGTTTGGAAAAACTCCCAAGTTACTTGATCTTTGGGCACAACAGAAGTCAACGTATTCCACCAATAGTAGGCAGAATCACGTAGCAAGGAGATAGTACACTTTAGGCACTCATCGGGTGTGCAAGATAGCTCATCGAGTACCCGAATAGTGTTGTCCAACCAAAATTCAGCTTGCTCGGCATCATCCCTGTCCGTAGCTTTAAATTCAGTAGCCCCGTGTTTTCGGATTCTGTCAACTGGGGACTTATTTAAATTCAGTAGGTATTATAGGTGCGGGGGTGGTATTAGTCGGGAATGGAGGTTGTGGAACAGCCGTATTAGTTCGAATGTATTGGTTAAACCAATCATTCATCACGCTATAAAAAGCTTGCCTAGCCTTATCATTCGGATTGCTAGCAATAGGTTGAGAGTCCGCCGGCGCTGTCCCTTGTGCGGGAGCAGGCGCTACACTCTGAAGATCATCAGCTACCGCTCGGTCGGGATCGGGATCCATTACTATAAATAAACACATTTGCAAATCTCAGAAATCACCACACTATCAAATAATCACAAAATGGCATGTATAGCTAGAACGTATTACGGTAGTCCTAGATTCGACTAAACCATAGCTCTGATACCAATAAAATTGTAACACCCCGTACCCGAGACCGTTGCCTGAGTCGGACACGAGGGGTTAACAGACTTAATTCACTTATTTACAGTCCATTTTAAAAATTTCCAGACTAGCTGGCTAACTGCGTCACTGTCACCTTAAAAATCATATCTTGAGTTCCATTACTCGAAAATCAGTTTCGTAAATTGTTTTCCAGAATTTTTGGTCGGGCCAATTAGTATAGTTTATTAGTTAAAGTCTCCCCTGTTTCAGGGTTCGACTGCTCTGACCTTCATGCATTACGACTTATATATCTCCCTGTACAGGGCTTCAATGCTTATACCATTTGTTTCTAATGAAACTAGACTCAAAAAGGAATCTATACATATATGGCATGACTTCTAATTATCTCTGGTTAATTTATAATGAATTTCCAAAGTCAAATCAGGGGATCCAAAAATTGCTCTGGCCCTGTCCCACGAAAACTTAAATATCTCTTAAAATACGACTCATATGACCGTTTCGTTACTTCCATATGAAAGTAGATTCATCAAGGTTCAATTAAATAATTTATTCACTATTTAATTCCATTCCTACTATTTTTAGTGATTTTTCAAATTCATACCACTGCTGCTGTCAGCATCTGCCTTTAAGGTAGACTTTACCTATTACATCGTTTCCATGATTCAACCAACCCCTTAGCATATATAGCACAAAGTATGATCATGATTAACCATTCCAATGGCCAATCATTGCCCAGCATATCCACACCTCTCAATAACCATATACATACAAAATGATTATAACATTATGCTCAAAATATATATAAGCCATTTTCGCATGGCTATCCAAATTTATACAAAACCAAAGGGTACATGACCAACAACAAAAAGGGTAGTCCTATACATGCCATTTCAGAGTTCAACCAAAAGTGTACCAAAGGGGCTTTGATAGTGTGGACGACTTCGACTTCGATAATCCCGAGTCCGATAGCTGACGAACCAAAATCTATAAAACAGAGATTCAAAGACCGGAGTAAGCATTTAATGCTTAGTAAGTTTTGAGCAATAAAATTAGGCACAACTGAAGTATAGCATTCATATAACCAAAGGGATAACTTCATATACACATATTCTCAAAAATCAGTCCTACTTCACATTTCCAACCCTTATATTCATACATAAGGGATCAACTTACCCAAAGGCCCGAAAGCTCACTAATCGACTGAGCGGATAATATTTAAACGAAATCACTACTCCAATGCATATAAGAAACGTACCTTATCGTTGGGATTTTACGAGCGGATCAATTGAAATTATTACAGCAAGATCGCTCATTCCCAAACCAAGTACCTTCGGGGTTTAGCCGGATATAGCTTCTCGCTCAAATGCCTTCGGGACTTAGCCCAGTTATAGTAACTCGCACAATTACCTTCGGGACTTAGCCCGGTTATAGTAACTCGCACAATTGCCTTCGGGACTTGGCCCGGTTATAGTAACTAGCACAAATGCCTTCGGGACTTAGCCCGAATATAGTAACTCGCACAAATGCCTTCTGGCTTAGCCCGGTTATCAATCTGAATATCCATGCACATATCAATAAATCATGACACATCAATATTTCACTTTCGTAACTAGAATTCAAACACAAGTCACTTATCAAGCATTATCATTTTCAACTCAAAAGCTACGTACAAAGGGCATGATTTTGATTTGCTTATAACATAATCTAATCGAATCATAATCTAAGTTTCATTACTCGAAAACTTACTCGGATGTTGTCGAACGATTTCAACTGCTATTCGATCACTTTTTCCTTTCCCTTGTCCAACTTTGGTCCTCTAAGCTCTTGAGCTAATTCAAACAAATTTAACTTATTAAAGTCTCATTATGCTAGCTTATGGCTGAATATGACAATGAATTTGATAGGTCATATGGCCACCTTTAGCTCAAATACAAAATGGTCATACGCATTTTTAATCACATTGAGCAATTTAATACAATTAATCTAACATTTCCTCATGTGCACGTTTATTACCGAATACACACATCATTAACCTAATATCAATTATCTGAGCACTTTAACAAATTCTCCTTGAGCCGAGTACCTAAGTCAAGATGGATTCATCATTATGCTCGCCTCTAACAGAATACATGCAACACCAATCTACCTCATGTGGCCGAATATGCATGTCTATGTTGAGGCCGATTATATGCTTAATACTTCCTACAAGTATGGTTACTTGTATTGACTATATACATTTTGTTTCAAGTTCAAAACTCGGCTAATACACATATATACACTAGTAATCAAATACTAACATTTTGCACTTCACCTTACTACCATTTCTCATCTACTTCCTACCATGGCCGAATGCATCAAGACACCATACCATTTCAATTTTGGTCATAGGTTACACAAAGAACTTAATGTCTAACTCAAAATGCCAAAAAGAAAATCCAAGAGTCATCAAACACCATCACATGTATCATTACAAAGCTTCATACTTAGCATGCAAATGACATCAACACAAATCCACCTTAGCCGAAACTTAACTCATCTTCATGCCTCATCACCACAACATCAAACACCAACCAAGAAGACAACACCCATGGCCGAATATCATCTCCATCTCATAGCAAAGATTTAAACCATGGGCTAGGTAGAACTCAAACTAACAACTAAAAACATGCATGAATCTCATGAAACAACATCAAACATACCTTAGTCTAGCAAACCACCATAGCCGATTTCCTCAAAGCTCTTTTTCCTTCTTTTTCTTTCTTCTATTCGGCCAAGAACAACATGAGAGCTTTTTTTCTTTCTTTTTTTTTTCATCATCATTTACCTTCCCATTATTATTTTATTGCCCATACTCCTTATTTTATTTTTCCTAACATAAATCACTAACATAACATGTTTATGACATGTTTTACCCATAACATTTTGTCCACCCTCCTTGTCATGGCCGGCTACTTACTAATTAAGGGGGAAATTGACATGCAAGTCCACCCTTTTGATCTCATGCACTAATAGATCCTTATAGATCGACCTATCACATTTCAAAAGTGTCACACATAAGTCCTATTAGCTAAATTCACATGCAATTGACTAAATCGAAGCTTGAAACTTTCACACATTCATATTCACATATTTTAGACAATAATCATTATATTCAAATAATTTGGTGACTCGGTTTAGCGGTCCCGAAACCGCTTTCCGACTAGGGTCACTTTAGGGCTGTCACAATACTGGTTGAGTTGTGAAGTAAGTGTGATTTTGGGAATATGCGTATATGCAACTATTCATCTAGTCATATAAACGCTGTACTTTAGTCGTAAATGATTTCATTACTTGAACTTACTAAGCATTAAAATGCTTACTCTGTTACTTTGATTCTCTGTTTTATAGATTTTGTTCGTCAGGTATCGGACTCGGGAGTGTCAAAGTCGAAGTCATCCACACTATCTAAGCCACTTTTTGGTACTCTTTTAGTTCAATTTTGAAAATGGCATGTATAGGGCTGACCCTTGTTGTTAATTAAGTACCCTTTGGTAATGTGTATTCTTATAGCCATGCGAAAATGGCTCGTATATTTCAAAGTATAACATTATGGTCTTGTGATATGGTTATTAAGTGGTGTGGAAATGTTTGGTAACGACTAGCCATTGGAATGGCCAATCATGGTCCTATTGGTGCTACGTACGTCATGGCTAATTGGGATTACCCTTGATAATAATGTGTGTCAATTTGCTATTTGATTCATGGAAAATTATGAAATAGGTAAAATTTACCTTAAAATAGATGCTGACAGCAGTAGTGACGTAAGTTAGAAAAATCACTAAAAATAGTAGGAATGGAATCAAATAGTGAATAAATTATGTAATCGAATCTTGATGAATCTATTTTCATATGAAAGAAACGAAACAACCATATGAGCCGTATTTTATGAGATGTTTAAGTTTTCGTAAAACAGGGCCAGAGCGATTTCTGGATCCCCTGTCCTGACTTTAGAAATTCACTATAAATTAACCAGAGATAATTAGAAGTCATGCTCTATATGTACAGATTCGTTTTTGAGTTTAGTTTCATTAGAAACAAATGGCATAAGTATTGAAGCCCTGTACAGGGAGAAATCTAAGTCGTAATGCATGAAGGTTAGAGTAGTCGAACCCTAAAATAGGGGAGACTTTAACTAATAAAATGTACTAATTGGCTCGACCAAAAATTCTAGAAAAAATTTGTAGATGGACATATGAGTCTAGTTTCAGGAAAAATTTACGGAATCGATTTTCGAGTTTTGGAACTCGAGATATGATTTTTAAAGTAACTGTGATGCAGTTAGCCAGCTAGTCTGGAAATTTTAAAATGAACTGTGTAAGTAAATGAATTAAGTCCGTTAACACCTCGTGTTTGACTCTGGCAACGGTCTCGGGTACAGGGCCTTACATAACGACTCAGAAAGATTTGAATTTGCGACAATGAAGTTGGCTCAAGTTGTTGAAAGATTATGAATTAGTGATTGATTATCATCAAGGAAAGTGAATGAAGTCGCGGATGCTTTGAGTAGAAAATCTTTATTTTCTTTGCGAGCGATGAATACTCAATTAACCTTGTCTGATGATGGTTCGATTTTGGCTAAATTAAAATTTAAAAAATTATTTCTTTAGCAAAATATGTGAAGATCAGAAGTGTGATATTGAATTGCAAGCTAAAAAATGCAGTGTGAGTTGACTAATGATTCAGAGTATTAGATCAGATCCGATGATTGTTTAATGTTCCAAGATAGAGTTTGTGTACCAAAGAATTTCGAGCTTATTCAGAAAACTCTACACGAAGCACACAATAGTTGTTTATCTTTTCATCCAGGAAGTACTAAAATGTACAATGATTTGAAATAGTTATACTGGTGGATGGATATGAAACGAGACATTTCAAAGTTTGTATCAAAATGTTTAGTTTGTCAACAAGTTAAAGCTGAACATCAAGTGCCTTCAAGACTACTACAGCAAGTGATGATACTAGAGCGGAAATGGGATAGAGTTATGATGGATTTCATATGAGTATTACCCCTATTTCTGAAAATGAAATATGTTATTTAGGTTGCCGTTGATCGACTGATGAAATTGGAACATTTCATTCCGGTACGTACAAACTTTTTGCTTGATAGATTCGCTGAGTTTACATCACTAAGATCGTTAGATTGCACGGGGTGCCAGTTTCTATTATTTCAGATAGAGATTCGAGATTTAAATTGTGATTTTGGAAGAAATTGCAAGAAGCTTTGGGTACACAGTTGCACTTTAGTACTGCTTTTCATCTACAAACCGACGGTTAGTCAGAGAGAATAATTTTGATTCTCAAAGATATGGGTCGTTGTTATGTGTTAGAGTTTGAAGGCAACTGGGAGAAAATCTACTATTGGGAGAAAATGGCACCATATGAAGCATTGTATGGTCGCAAATGCCGGACTCCATTATACTGGACCGAGCTTAGTGAGAAAAAGATTCACGGGGTTGATTTGGTTAGAGATACCAAAGCTAAAGTGAAAGTAATTCGCGATAGTTTGGAAGCAGCTTCAGATCGATAGAAATCTTACGTGGATTTGAAACGTAAAGACATAGAATTTCAAGTCGGTGACAAAGTATTTTTGAAAGTGTCTTCATGGAAGAAGATTCTTCAATTTGGTCGCAAAGGCAAATTGAGTCCACGATTTATCGAGACGTACGAGATTATCGAAAGAATAGGGCCAGTGGCATATCAACTAGCTTTACGGTCATGGTTAGAAAAGATTCACAATGTATTTCATGTGTCGATGTTATGACGATATCGATTAGATCCATTGCATGTAATTTCTCCAGCAGGGATTGAAATTCAACCTGATATGACGAATAACGAAGAGTCAGTCAGAATTTTAGCTCGAGAGGTTAAAGAATTGAAAAATAAGAGCATAGCTTTAGTGAAAGTACTTTGCCAACGACACGATGTTGAAGAAGGCACATGGGAACTCGAGGAAGCTATGGGAAAATAGTACCCTAACCTCTTTTCTAATAAGATTTTCGGGGATGAAAATTCCTAAAGGGGAGAGTTGTAACAACTCGTTTTTAGTCAAATTAGAACAGTGGTTTCGAGACACAAATTTAAGGTTGAAATATTTATTTTATTATTATTTTAATGTTTACAACATTATAATATGATTGTGTGAAAATTTGGTTAAGAAATTTTATTGTTTGAGTGCTTAATTTGATAAAAAGGACTAAATCGCAAAAAATGTAAAACTCGTGTTCTATTTGATAAAGGTATTAAATGGCTATGAAATTAAATAATGGAGGTCCTTATGAGGTAATTATACAATTTTTAATATGAGTGGACAAAGATGGACATTATTTAGGTGATTTTAAAGGTTTATCATTAAGGTTAAAATGTTAAAATAATAATATCAACTTAAAATTAAAAGAAATAAAATATGTATCATCTTCTCTATGCAATGTTCCATTGAAATTAGAAGAAAAGAAATCCATTGTTAAGCTTTTGGAGGTTCGGTCATTAATACTAGTGCATGTAAGTTCATTTTTGTTCCGTTTTTAATGATTTCTATGTTTTTTTTATATCATTGTAGCTTAATCTAGCTAGCCCAAGGGCTAATTTTCAAAACTGTTAAAGGTTTAGGGTTTTGCCATTAATGAATATAGGTGTTTTTTGATGTTTGATGACAGAAAAATGTATTCTTGTTGTTAGAGAAAAAACATTTGTAAAGTGATTTTTGACAAAATTGTCTTTTAGGGATTTAATTGAGAAATGTTGAAATTTTATGGTTAAATTGTGAAATAAATGATAAATATGGGCTGCTAGGGACTTAATTGAAATTCGGCTAGCATGGGTATAAGTTGAATTTCATGAATTTGTATTTTTATGAGATAAGGACTAAATTATAAAAATGTTGAAATAATAAGGGAAAAAGTGTATACTTGCCTTAATGTGTATTTTGGACTAAATTGAATAGAGTGTTAATCAAATAAGTTAGTTTTGATTACATTTAGATCAAGAAAAGCGAAATTCGGATTTAGATTGGGGGAAAAACAAGGTTTTGTACTAATCGACTGATTTCATCGTTTTTGCTTTCGAGGTAAGTTCGTATGTTAATAAGCTTTATTATAATTGTGTTTTAAATGATTTAATATTAAATATATTGTGTATATGGCATTAGGGATATGTTCAACGACGATTCGACAATGAGAAATCCTAGTTGAACCTTAGGAATAGATTAGGATACGAATGACATGTCATTAGGGATTATGTGATTTGGGTGTTGGTCCGTACGTCCTATCAGTGGCTGAGTTATCTGACATGTGTTGCGGATACTCATCAGCTTGTGTGAGCAGCACTGTGTAGTTTCATCATGATCGTCAGCTTGTGTGAACAGACCCGTTGATAGCTCGAGAGTGAGCATTATATGTGATATGAGATTGAGATAGCTTCGGCTATATATGTGGCAATTAGGGTGCGAGATTCCTGAGTATCCGATAGTATTCCAAATGGTTCAATGGGTATATCAAAGTTATGGTTGAACATGAATTTGATACGAGATGGTACAGGTATGTACATGAACCGTATAAGTATTGAAATGAGGAAATTTATGAAATTCATAATTAACTTGGTGAATGAAAATGTGGTAGGTTGGTGAATCATTATGAGATATGTTATGTTATTTTTAAATTGCTTAAATTGTGCATATATGGTAAGTTGAGTTATACTTTTATGCGAACTTACTAAGCTTTATAGCTTACATTGTTTATTCTTCCATGTTTTATAGTGAAATCAAAGCTAGCTCGGATTCGGGAATCGTCAGAGACTTCATCACACTATCAAGCTATCACTTTGGTACTTTTTGTAACATCCCAAAATAGGGCCTAGTCGGAACAGTGGTTTTGGGACCACAAATCCAACGTTGAAATATTTGTTTTATGATTATTATAAGGTCTAGAATATGAAAATATACATGTGCTAAAGTTTCATGAAGAAATTCTATGAGTAAGGTGTCCAATTGGAAAATAAGGACCAAATTGAATAAATTAAAAAACTTGGATTCTAGAAGCAATTTGCAAGAAATTGCTTTAGATTATTAATTAGAAGTCCATAAAGATAAATTTTCCCAATTTCTAAGTTTTTGGACAAAAATGGGCATGTATGGATAAAATTTGAAAGAAAGGGCTTAAGGGCATTTTGGTGATTTGGCTAATTAATGAAATAAAATGGGAAAATAAGCCAAAAATCAGCCCATTCTTTCCATGTTGCTGCCGAAAATTGGGGTTCTCCATAGCTAGGGTTTTCAAGCTTTCCAAGCTCAATAGTAAATTCTCTCTAGCCCCGTTTTAACGTTCTTCGTATTTTTCAAATCTCGGTAACTTACTCTCTCCATTTCTACCCATATTTTGAGTTAGGGTTCATGTATGTAAAGTGAACCATGTGTGACACGTTTATTCTTTGATGATTTATGGAGGAATCTGAAAGTTGGAGTGTGTTAAACATCATTTTCTAGGTGATTTTCATGAAAAACCCTAAAAGGACCATTTTGCGAAAGGTGTAAAATATATAGTAGAAATGTGAAATAATGGAAAAATGTGGGCTTCCATAAGAGGAAAGAACATTTGGCTAGGCTTGGGTAATGTATAAAATTTCATGCATTTCATCATACGAGCCTAGGGACTAAATCATAAATATTGTGAAAGGTTAGGGGCAAAACGGTCATTTTGTCTGGGGGTGAAATTTAGACTCGAAAAGAATAATGGGAGGTATTAATGATTCATTTTTATTGTTATAGACCTCAAGGAACAAATTTCGGAGGTCGATCGAGGAAAACGAAAAGTTTCGAAATAATCGAAACACGAAACTAAAACAAGTACCAGGTAAGTTCAAAAAACTTTAAGTAAACTATTAATATGTCTAATTGCATGTTTTATGAATGTATGATAATTGGTTATAATGATGGCATGAAAATCTATGAAATGTGTTAATAATAATGATATGATAATAAATGTCCCGATTGAAGTGAAAAGGGAAATTCTATGGATAAACCATGGCTTACATGACTTGAGATCCTGCATGTGCTGCAGAAAAGGATTTAGCCCGGACGGGTAATGCGTTGATCTTAAATATAGAAAGGATCTAGCCCGGACGGGTAATGCGTTGATCTTAAATATAGAAAGGATCTAGCCTGGACGGGTGTTCCTTGAGTGATCGAGCCTCTCAAAGAATATGTGTGCATTGTGGATTTAGCCCGGACAGGTAATCCGATTAGGGTCTGAATTTAGCTTGGACTGGTAATTCAGATTCGAGCTCATCAAGGGTGTTTGTCGCTATAAGGGATTTAGCCTGGATTGGTAATCTTGCCATATGATGTGTGGTTTGCGAGAGCGCGTAATTGAGATGATCGCTCTTATGACTTGACGGTAAATGGATGATCCATCGAGATTTCTGAGAAATTCCACAGGATTAACATGAGATAGAAAAGTGTAACTCCCCCGTACCCGAGACCATCGCCAGAGTCGAGCACAAGGTGTTAACAGACTTAATTCATTAATTAAACAGCTCAAACAATTTATTTTTTAAAATTTCTATACAAGCTGGCTAACTGCATCACAGTTGCTTAAAAATTCATATCTCGAGTTTTAAAACTCCAAATTAAGATCCGTAAATTTTTCCTGAAACTAGACTCATATATCTATCTACTAATTGTTTTCTAGAATTTTTGTTTGGGCTAATTAGTACAGTTTATTAGTTAAAGTCTCCCCTATTTCAGGGTTTGGCTACTCTAACCCCTGTGCACTACGAATCAAATTTCTTTCTATACAGAAATCCAATGACTATGCCGTTTGTTTCACTTAAAAATAAACTCAATAAGGAATCCATACATATAAATTGTAAGTCCTAATTATTTTTACACAAATTATGGTGAATTTATGAAGTCAAAATAGGGAATCTAGAAATTGCTCTGACCCTGTTTCACCAAAACGTAAATATCTCATAAAATACAACTCTTTTACCTATTTTGTTTCTTCCACATGAAAATAGATTCATTAAGCTTCATTTTGATATTTTATTCATCATCTAATTCTAAAAATATATTCATTAAGCTTCAATTCCATATTTTATTCATCATCTAATTCTATCTCTAATATTTTTAGTTATTTTTCAAACTCACGTCACTGCTGCTGTGTGATTCTGTTTTATAGCCAATTTCACCATTTTATGGATTTCATAGATTAGTTAGCACATAAAGTATACGTGTTATCAAATATAATCTTGATTAGCCACTCCAATAGCTAATCATTCTCAAACATTTCCATGCCATCCATGAGCTATATCATAGGATTATATACACAAAAGGATTATAATGCTATACATGCCATATTCCCAAAATATGCAAGCCACCATACCGAGATGGTCCGTTGATAGTGTGAGCGTGCCTCCAACCGTCCTGGTCTCTAAACCGGCTTGTCAAAACTACAAGGAATGGAAGGGAAGGAGTAAGCATAAATGCTTAGTAAGTTCACATGCAAATAACAAATAACTTAACAAAGCAATTATACCAACCAACATTAGCATAATATCACCAAAACATATATCACATTTCTATTCATCATTCATCGTCTTACTACATTATTGTTGTCGTATCAAGTCTCAACCCGAGGGTTAAGTACATACCTGTCCAAATTGCCCATTCCATAACACTTACCAATACGTCACTTTCATCTTGAGTATTCTTCCGTTTCACTAGAATTTTACCCGTTGAACACATCGGAATATAACTCGGATACATGGAAAGTTTGCACATAAGTGCCACATATGTAGCCAAGCCACCATGTAACCCCCCCATAAGCGAACTCGGACTCAACTCAATGAGCTCGAGCGTTCGCATCCATAAGTGAACTCGGACTCAACTCAACGAGCTCGGATGCCTAGTTACATCTCACGAACTCGGACTCAACTCAACGAGTTCGGAACTCAACTATCCTAGTGACATGTCACTTGTACCCTAATCTATTCCCAAGATTAAAACGGGATTCTTCTCAATTACATATTTTGATCACCTTCTTCGAAATGTAAAAACCAATACTTGCTAAGGTCTCATACTTATCAAGTTGTTCACATAATTTGCATATTACCAAATAATAATTCACAAAACATAATATTTCATGATAATAAGTATCATATCATATAAATATCATTAAATCATTTAAAATAAAAATTATGTTACCTTATTTACACATGAACTTACCTCGTATGCGAAAATGGTCATTTTTACCATTTTGTCCACAACTTGGCATTTTGTCGATTTTAGCCCGAATTTCAATTTTTCTTGCTCTATCATTTCAAATATAGCCTAATTAGGACTCATATTATTCAAATCAACAAAAATAATATTTTGGAAAAATTACAATTTTGCCCCTAAACTTTCACATATTTACACTTTTACCCCAAATCTCGTAAATTAAACTTCATCCTATTTTCTTATGTTTTATGATATGCTGATCATTTTTCCCTTCTACAGCAACATCCAATTCTCACTCTAACATGTACTTATGAACATTAGGTATTTTTACCGATTATGTCATTTTTGTCGTTTTTACGTAAAATCACTTAGCAAAAGTTGTTTAACACAATCTCAAGCTTCATATTCTACCATAAAACATCAAAATTCATGCATATCATGCATGGGTAAATTTTTAAATATAAATCCTAGCTCAAAATATTGGTAGAAACAGGTAAACCGAGCTACGAGGATTTCAAAAATGTGAAGAACATTAAAAACGAGCATAGAAATCACTTACAATCAAGGCTTAAAGTGTTGAAACCCGAGCTATGGTGGAGAGAAAAATTTGGCAGCAACTTATGGAGAAGATGATCATTTTCGTGTTATTTTTCCCATTTTATTTCATTTAATATCAAAATGACCAAAATGCCCTTCCTTATTAAACTTTCAAAAATTCCATCCATGTCCAATTTTTGTCCATAAAATTAGAAATTTGTCAAATTTCTATTTAAGACCTCCTAATTAATATTTCAAAGCAATTTCATACTAGAAACTTCTAGAATGCAAATTTTGTAACTTATTCAATTTAGTCCCTAACTTCATATTAAGCACTTTATGCATAGAATTTCTTCACGAAATTTTCACACAATCATGCAATCATATCATAGACCTCAAAATAATAATAAAATAATTATTTCTATCTCAAATTTATGGTCTCGAAACCACTATTTTGATTAGGCCCTAATTCAGGATATCACAAAAAATGAAAATGTTGGATGATGAGCTCATCTAAGACAAATTACATGGTGTATTGTTATGGAACTAACTTGTCAGTTTGAGTGCATGTGATAGGGAAACTATTTTATGCTTGTTGGTTTTATTGCCTAATATGGATGCATGCTAATTAATCGGTAAGTTTACTTTCCAGTTATTTGGGCTTTCTAAGCATGTAAATGCTTACCCTTCTCTTTTCCCTGTCTTACAGAGCTCGTGGACTCGCGAAGATTGGGGGGCAGTTGGAGAATCAACACACTATCATCTTGTCTAGATTTGGTATATAGATACTCTTATTTTGTTCAATTGCATGTATAAGGCTTTTGTTATTTTGTTATTTTGTTATTTTGTTATATGTGTCATTTGATTAGCCATTATGAAGGCTTATAAAAGTATACATATTCACTTGTATATGGCCAGGGAAATTGACTCATTTTGGTGTAGGTTATGGCCAACTAAATTATGCTTGTTATGTTCCAATGTTCTTGTGATGATTAAATATGGTATGTTACAATTAGTCATATATAATATGACCAAATCACATGGGGTGGTTAGGCCACAATTTGGAAATGAGTTAAGATAATGAGCCAAGCTTAATTGAGTTACAAGTCATGGAAATCCTTAATATAAAAGGGATAACCTAGCATGTATAAAAACCGATGAGGAGGTTTACATGCAATGAGGCATATTAAGGTCCTTTAATAGTATAATTAGACCATGTTAAGTGTTATTGAAAACTATAAGTGGATATGAATATTAGAGGGTGACCAAAGGCTTGGAAAATAGCCTAATAAGGTCCACACGGGTAGACACACGGGTGTGTGTCTAGGCAGTGTGTAACACACAGATAGCCCCATGGGCGTGTAGTCCGTCCGTGTGTCCCCTGCACCTAAAATTTTTAAATCAGAAAGCATGGTAATAAACACACGGGTAGAGGCACGACCATGTGTCTCAACCGTGTGGAGGGCACGGTGTAGCACACACGTGTGTCTTGGCCATGTGCCCCTAAATGCATGCTGACATCATAAACAAAATGCTCGAGTTTTTCGACAAGGGCGATCACACAGGCGTGTCAAGGCCGTGTGAAGTACACGGGTCAGAGACACGGCCATGTGGTTGGCCTTGTGAAAACCCCTGTAGGTTCGATATGAAAAACAAATTCAATAAATTCCACACGGGTAAAGGACACGGGCGTGTCCCAAAGCACACGGCCATGTGCATTGCCTCCATACTGGCATGTAAGGCTTAACCTAGCAAATTTTCTAGTAACTTTCTCAAGTTCTCTATTTGATTCCGGACCATTCTCAATGTATGTTTAGGGTCTCGTAGGCCCATAATAAGGACACTAATATGTTGTCTGATTGGATTTAAATTTGGAACGAAATTTTATGACCCATATTTTTTAAAAATGTCTGTGTATGTGTCTCGTAATACCTTGTGCCTGGTCCTAGTCTTGGGAATTCGTAAGGGGTGTTACACTTTTGAATCTATGTTTTTGGGATATGTGACATGTATAGGAGCTTTGGTCATTTTGGTATATATGATAGTAATGAATTTAGCCATTTGGATTGGCTTGTAAATGTTTAGTGCTTGGTTTTGTATATAGCCATGAGAATTGGCTTATTTTGGTTGATTTGGTTGTGTATATATATGTAAATGGCCTTTGTCTTGTGTTGATAATTTCTATTCAAATAATTGTGGTAAATGGTTGATATTTGAGAATTAGTATGATTATGAGTTTAGGCTAAATGATGCATAATTGGAAGTGTCCACATTGATGATTTGTGAAAGTGAGGTTTGGTATGAAATTCAATGGCATATTGTGGTATTTGTGTGCCTTGTATCTGTTGGTATTGAAATGGCACGAATTAAGCTTATTTGAGATTGGATGAATGTCTATTTATGTCATGTTTGGTGCCATTTGGTTTGGTGTAGGTGTATGCAAATTTGGGTGGCAAGATGGCTTGGTAAATAGCCTATTTTTGTCCACACGGGCAGAGACACGAGCGTGTGTCTCAACCGTGTGTGACACACGGTTAGGTTACACGGCCGTGTGTGACACACGGTTAGGTTACACGGCCGTGTGTGACACACGGTTGGTCTGGTGTTGATTTAGAAATCAAGTCAGTATGCTCCACATGGCTTAACACATGGGTGTATGACTTGGCCGTGTGGCATAAGTCACTATACCCTATAGGTTTGACACAGCCTAGCACACGGCTTGGCACAGGGGCATGTGTGGCCATTTTGAAGGGCACACAAGCGTGTAGTTGGTCGTATGGCCCAAGTAAGAGAGTTATACAGGCTAGGACACGACCATGTGATCCTATTTTGAATGTTCACACTCCCTATCACACGACCTGTGAAACGGGTGTGTATCCCCTGTATTTTACAAAATTTTCTAAGTTTTTCCAGAAATTTCTTAAGTTATCAGTTTAGTCTAGAATCACCTCGAATGCATGTTATGGACCTCGTAGGCTCGTATTAGGGACAATGTGAATGATGTTGATTGATGATTTCATGAAATTTGAAAATGTATGCGAAATGTATGTTTAATTGTATAATATATTCTGTAATGCTCTGTAACCTTATTCAGGATTGAATACAGGTAAGGGGTGTTGCAGAGTTTTATTTTCCCGTGTAGATAAAATTTAAGTTTAATTCTTGTTCTACTTACTACGCTTTCATTAGCTTAATGCGTGTTTAAAATGTGTAGGTAAATGGCAGAAGAAAAAGAGTATCAAGGATTAGTAGCTTTACATCTCATCACATCACTGGAGCCAAGAAAAGATTAAATTACTTCTCTATTTTTTTTAAGTTAATGGCATGTACCTAGGTGACTGCTTATGCTAGTAAATTGAAAACAAATGGACTTCTTACATTTTGTAAATGTGTTTTGGCAAGTAATTATAGAGTTTATTTGGAAATTGAGTATGTCTTGGATGATCTAATTTGAAGAAATGGAAATAGGGCAAAAACATAATGGTCATTACAATGGCAGCCTACGACAGCGTGATGAGGCCAAGTCTAAGAGTCACGTCGCAACGTCAATATAAAACTTTATGAAATTTAAGATTTGATCCCTATTCGCCTATAAACTATTAATAAAGCTATGTAGAGTTCGTATTATGTTTAGATATATATTTAAAATGTGTCATAAAGGTAATTAATCTGATTAGTTGAATAAAATTATTAATCAAATTGATTTTACTGTAGTTGCTACAACAACGAATGCGACATTCCGGTACTTGTACCCAACGATTGGGTCAAGTATAGGGTTGTTACATATAATACATACTAAATCATCTAACTTCAATTACAACATGTATGAACACTTCAATGTACTCATAAATATCCAAATTTTCACTAGTAATACCAATTCAATGTTATTCAACATCAAGCATAATATGCCATTTAAGTTCCATGACATAATTTATTTCTTGGTATTATATGTTTCAACTCATTTCTAGAGTCTACTAACTCATTTTGTATTTGTTTCGGCCCCCAGGGCTTAATTTTATCAGGTTGACATACTCAGTTTTATGTTTTCAGCTGTCCATTCGCATTTGAACACAATTCATTCCAACGGTATCAAAATTATATCACTCACCAAGTTAAAATTTTACAAACCCTATTAACCTGACTCAAACTTGGATGAATATATTGCCCAACCAATACACCAAACTAGCACCAAAATGCATTATCGATTAAATGGAGGTAAGGTAACTTGCACTTAACATGCATACTGATGTACAAAACACATCCTATCGCACAAAGCACATTGTAACACCCCTAACCCGTATCTGTCGCCGGACTAGGGTTAAAGGCATTACCGGACAAATCAGAACATTTCATAAATAATTCAGGAACATCATTCACACATAATCATAAAATCATTACAGAGTCCCTTACATAGGTCAACGAGACCTTAAACATGCTTTAGAAAGGGGTCAAGACTAAACCGAGCTCATACAAAATTTTTAAAAACTTAAACATTTTCCAAAGTTACAAAGGTCACACGCCTGTGTGAACAGGCCGCGTGCCTCACACGGCATTAGACACGCTCGTGTGTCTAGACCGTGTCAAATCAGAGCATACATACTGACTTAATCTCGGTCACAAGACATGCACGTGTGTCTTGGACATGGTTGAAACTGACTTGGGTCACACGGCTAGCCACACACTCGTGTGCCTTGGCCGTGCTCAAGACTAACTTAAAATCGTAGGGTACCCCAGGGGACACACAGCCGTGCAACATAACTATGTGTTGCACATGACTGAGACACACGCCCGTATCTTTGCCCGTGTGGATAAAAATAGGCCATTTGAAAAGCCAATTTGCCACCCAATTTGGGTCAAACCTACTGGCATCAAACCAAACACATTTGCACTATAATTTCAACCAATTTCAATACCGAAACTTACACCAATCATGCCATAACATTATTAACCAATTTCATGCTTAATAGTCATATCAAATTATGCCAAAACATAAGACAAAATCTTATCTAAACATTTGTTTCATAACCTCATTTTATTTCATTCAAACACATGTTATAAACTTGCCAATATCTGAAATTTGCACATTCCAAAACTTACTAGAATTGACCATTTTATTTGATCACTCATAAACACATCACCTAAGCATAATTTGCATCACATATCATATGCCAAAATCAAACCATAAGTTCAACCACAAACTAGCCATATCACATGGCATGATATATATATTAGAAAACATATCCAAATACTCCTAGCCTATACATGCCATATTCTAATATTCACAATGTCAAAAGGTACCAAAATAAGATTTGATAGTGTGGTGACGATCCTTGATGATCCCCGAGCTCGATAGCTACGATATATATAAAACAATGTAAACACATACAAAGTAAGCTTCCAAAAGCTTAGTAAGCCATATACAAATAAATTTATCAACTTAAGCATATAAACATCATAAAATACATATACGTAATGGCCAAGATACTAACATATACCATATAGTTCACATACAATTAAGATATTTCCAATCCATATGCTCATATAACATACTTTCTCATAATTATATCATATGTTCACAAAGGTACATGTACTTACCTTTCATTCTCAACATAGTGTACAATTCAAACATACCTGAATCGGATACACATTTCATATAATTATTCATATCTCGGAATGCCCGTTGAACCGTTCGAAATCATAAGGATACGCGGATAAATAGGAAAGCTCGTACAATGCCAACGTCCCAGATGTGGTCTTACATGTAATCAAATATCGATGCCACTGTCCCAAATAGGGTTTTACACAAAATCAAGTATGATGCCAATGTCCCAAACGTGGCCTTACATGTAAATCATAAGTCGATGCCAACGTCCCAGATGTGGTCTTACACGATAACACATATCGAATCCTATGTCATGACATATGTATCCTAACTATTCCTAAGGTCCATATGGGGCTTTTGGGACGTTGAAAATTTGTCAATACTTTCTCGGATGTCTCATATTAAAAGCATAAAACCATTTCAAATACACTTATTTGTATGTAGACTTACCTCGTACGAGTTAGGATAGATGGAATCAGCTACTCGACAACCTTTGACTTTTCCCGATCTAATTTCATTTTCTTTAGTTCTTGATCTATATAAATTCATATTTAACTCTTTTATTCACCAAATCATTCAATCAATCCACAAACACACATTTAAGGTATTTTACAACTTAGCCCTCACATTTTTACATTTTGACATTTTAGTCCCTGATTCATAAAATCACAAAATACACAAAATTTCTTTGTACACATGCCTAGCCGAATATTCATAGCACTCATACAAGTCCACATATTTCATTTATTTCATATTTTAGTCCCTCAATTTACAAATTTCACAATTTAGCCCATTTTTCTCAAATTCATGAAAAATTCAAACACAATATATGTTAACCCAAAACATATCTTTCATATACTATCATCAAACTTCACAAAGCTCACATTATCAACAATGGCATAACTCAAAATTATAAAAAATTTCAAAAATTCAAACATGGGCATTATAGAACACTAAGCACTGATCACAAAAACGTAGAAATTATCAAAAATCGATCAAAACACATACCTTAATCTTCAAATTTCCTAGCTGAACCCTAACTCAATCTTTTTCTTTCTTATTTCATTGATTTTTGGTGCAAAATGGATGATAATGGCCTTTATTTTCATGTTGGTTTAACTAAAATAACTTAAATTAGTAAATACCAATTTTGCCTTTGATATATAACATATAAAAAATTAATATACAAGGCCATAAATGTCCACTTACCATAAAAATGGTCCAATTGCATCATAAGGACTTTACAATTATAACGACATAGCAAATAGGCACTTTAACAATTAGAAGGCCACTTTTACAATTTACACTGTTAGGTCTTTTTATCAAATTGAGCACACAATTTATCGAATTTTCATACGGAATTTTTACACATGTCAATTCACATATTTTTAACACAGTAAATAATATTAAATATTTTTTGACTCGAATTTGTGGTCCTGAAACTACTATTAGGGTCTAAACCAAACTGTTACAATTCTCCCCCTTAGGGATTTTCATCCCCGAAAATCTTACCATTGAACAGATTCGGATATTGTTGTCTTATAGTATCTTTGGGCTCCCACGTAGCCTCTTCAATATCGTGTCGATGCCACATCACTTTTACTAACAAAATTTTCTTGTTTCACAATTCTTTAATCTCACGAGCTAAGATACGAATTGGTTCTTCTTCGTAGGTCATATCAAACTGAATCTTACTCTCAGATGGAGAAATCACATGCGAAGGATCAGATCTGTATTGTCAAAGCATTGATACATGAAATACATTGTGAATCTTTTCTAGCTCAGGTGGCAATAATAAACGATAAGCAACTGGCTCGATACACTCGGTAATCTCATACGACCCGATAAACCTCGGACTCACTTTACCTTTTCTACCGAATCGAAGTACTTTCCTCCACGGTGATACTTTCAAAAATACTTTGTCGCTGATCTCAAATTCAATATCTTTTCGTTTCAAATCTGTGTAAGATTTCTGACGATAAGAAGCTGCCTTCAGACTATCTCGGATTACTTTTACTTTATGTTCAGTCTCTTTTATCAAGTCAACCCCGTGTATCTTATTCTCATTGAGTTCTGAGCAATACAAAGGTGTACGACATTTGTGACCATATAAGGCTTCGTATGGTGCCATTTTGATGCTCGATTGAAAATTGTTATTATAAGCGAACTCAATCAAAGGTAAATACTGTTCCCATGTACCTCCAAACTCAAGAATGCAGCATCTTAACATATCTTCGAGTATCTGAATAATCTGCTCAGATTTACCATTCGTTTGAGGGTGAAAAGTAGTGCTGAAATGCAATTTTGTACCCAAAGATAATGGCACACCATAGATAATGGCACAATAGATAATGGCACACCATGCAATCTCACAATATCAGAAAAGTATAACTCAGCTAACTTATCAAGTGAGTAATCAGATCGTACCAAAATAAAATGAGCTGATTTCGTCAATCGATCAACTACAACCCAGATTGCGTCATTCTTTCTCAGAGATAGGGGCAAACCCAAAACAAAGTCCATCGTCACACTATCCCATTTCCATTCCGGAATCATAATTGGTTGTAACAAACCAGAAGGAACTTGATGTTCAACTATAATTTGCTGACAGATTAAGCATTTTGCAACAAATTCAGATATATCACAATTCATACCAAGCCACCAATAAAGCTGTTTCAGATCATTATACATTTTTGTACTGCCCAGATGAACATATAAACGACTGTTGTGAGCTCGGAATCTTATACAATCATCTTTATCAACTCTGAGTTCTGAATCAGAATCTTAATCACACCGAACTCATTTTTTTATTATCTCATTATCAACTTTTTAAGCATCAATAATCTGTTGAACGAATAATGGTCTTGCTTTTGATTCAGCTAAAATTGAACCATCATCGGACACAACCAAATAAGCATTCATCGTACGTAAAGCAAACAATGATTTTTGACTCAAAGCATTAGCAACAACATTTTCTTTTCCCGGATGATAATCAATCACAAGCTCATAGTCTTTTAAAATTTGTAACCATATTCTCTGTCGTAGATTCAAATCTTTCTGAGTCATTAGATATTTCAAACTCTTATGATCGGAATATATGTGACATTTCTCACCAAACAGATAGTGACGCGAACTTTTTAAAGCAAATACGATTGTGGCTAAATCAAGGTTGTACGTCGGATAGTTCTTTTCGTGCAGCTTTAACTGTCTTGAAGCATAAGCAATGACTGTAACACCCCTATCTCGTAACCGTCACCAAAATAGATAAGGGGCACTACCAGACAGACAGAACATTACAGATCAATACAGAATCACAGATATCACATAATATTAATGCATAATCAAATCAACAATTCATCCCTTATGGAGGTCTCCAAGACCTAAGACATACTTTTAGAAAAGGTTGGGCCTAAATCGAACACATTCAGATTTTTCAGAACATAGAAAAATTTTTCAATTCTGTTGAGGCCACATGCCCGTGTGACCAGGCCGTGTGCCTTACACGGGCACCAGACACGCCCATGTAATCCAGTCGTGCCGTAACAGAGTATATATACTGACTTTTACACATGGCCACAAGGCAGGCCCGTGTTCACTGACCGTGTGGCACAATGCAGGCTTGGTTTAAGCCAACTTGCCACCCCTTTTTGGGTCATCCCTACAAGTAATATTAAACAACATTTAATCTAAAATTTTAAGCCAATTCTATGCTCAAAACATGCTTAAACTTACCATTTCCTCAACTTGGCATATATCAAAATTACCACCACATACAAGGCCATATAACCATTACAATAATACAAAATTTGGCATCACAAACCATTTACCAAAACTAAGCACAAACATACCATTTTCTAGCCAACTCTCATGGCATAACATATATACATACCAAAGCTTAAATACATAGACATTCTAGCCTATACATGCCACACTTAAAAATATTTACACTTTCAAAGGTACCAAAATAAGTTAGATAGTATGGTGACAATCATTGACTATCCCCGAGCCTTCAGTAGCTATGATAATTGTAAAACAGACAAAAATCACACAGAGTAAGCTACAAAGAGCTTAGTAAGCCAAATACAACTAGTCTGACTATTGAAGCATATAAAATAAAAATCAACAGCAAGAATTCATACCCATTTCATAGAATAGTTCATGAGCCTAACCGTGTTCATTTGCTTGTAGACAAGTCATGTTTCATTTCCATGATTTCATACATACTTCGCATTCATTATTTCACAGAAACAGAGTGTTTCATATTCAGAAATTTAGTACGATACAAACGTACCTGTATAGATTATACATTTCATATATTCATTCCCGTATCTCGTACTCTATCATTAGACGGTTCAAAAATGATATAGATACTCATAAACGGGTATATTGTCAACATCCCTATAACACCCCAAACCTGGCCCAAACGTTATGGCCAGATCTGACGTGTCACATGGACATACAACTTAGTATGCATTCGCTGTTTTAAGTGATTGGGGTGGTCTTTGTAAAAACAGTGGTTGAATGAAAAGTCGGTTTGTCAATCTTTAGGCTATCCATTTGTTGTGCTTGTTGAGTCTGGAAAACGTTCATTAATTTTGAAAGCCTGCGCAGCCTAACACTAGCAGTTTCGTCATAGTTTAAATATAATCAGAAAATAAAACCATAGCGGAAAAAAGAAATTTAAATAGCGGCCTTATTACAACTTAAAACCCAAAATTAAATTAGAATATAAAATAATAAAAATAAACTAACTTTGAAAAACCAACTTTCCAGATGATGTGGCCACTCCGAATCCCTCACAGCTCCAAGCCCACTATGGTTGTGGATTTCCTACAGAGATGAAAATAAAGGGTGAGTTCAGTAAACTCAGTGTGTAACATAACCCAACCATAGCCCAAAACAGATCAAACCTCAGAGTCAGACTTGTCTGGGCCTTGGCCCAGTACAGAAATTAGAATGAAACCCATCGGCCCATAGCAGATACAGAACAAATATATATCATGAATGCAAAAATCCCAACCCAGAGCCATCCATAACACCCCCGTCCCAGCCTTACACCATGTGGGGAGACTACTCGACCCACCCAACTGCTACACACCACAGAAATTGCAGCGAGGCTGCCAGATATTGTGACGAAGTCACCAGATACAGATATTGTGGCTAGGCCACCAGAACAGGTCTATATATATATATGTGTGGCAAAGCCACCAGATTGCAGTAAGGCTGCCAGATATTGTGACGAAGTCACCAGAACAGATATATTTGGCGAGGCCACCAAATTGCAGCAAGGCTGCCAGAACGCTTCCTCCATCAATATAAACCAATGTCCCATGCAACAGAAATAATATGTCATGGCATACGTATACAGAAACAGAACATCATGCTTTTCAGAAAAAAATAACCCTAGGGGTAAAATCGTAATTTTGCATGCATAAGGGTATTTCAGTAATTATAACCTATTGCTAAGGTTTCATGCTCATTCTAACGTTTACCAAGTAATCAGAAGTACTTACCTCATCTTTTTACCAAAGTGGGCCCGTTGGCCCATTGGCCCGTTTTTGGCCCATTAAGCCCAAAAATACCGTTGTGCACGAAAATGCACACCTTGCACTCTAGTCATCCAAATGCACCATATTCATTAAAAACTGTCTCATGAGCGCTCGAACGCTCACGAGTTCACAAAATACCAACGTTTCAGTATTTCGGCTTTTACCGATTCAGTCTAAGGGAGTGCTAGTTGATGACGATTGATGACGATATCTCCCAGGTGATAATCCTACAATCGATCACTAACACATTAGACTTACGAATTAATGATAACTAACATAAATCCACGTCAACTAACCCAATCATCACACAAGTTAGTCATTTACGCACGAGGGGCAAAATAGTCATTTTACCCTCTAGGGGTAAATTGGTAGGCCTACCGTACAGGGGTATTTTAGTAATTCTACAACTTATCCACTTGAGCCTACGGATCCATTGGGACCACATGGCCCATTTCAGCCCATTGCGGCCCGAAATAGCCGTCCTACTGCTAGAGTAATGAGAAATACACACCTGTTAGGAGACTGCAGTTAATCCGCGCTCCAGACACTCTTAGCTGACGCCCAACCCAAACGAGCACGTCACAAAGCAAAAGGGATCAGCCAGGAAGGGTATGCCTACTATCCTTATGGTTTGCTCTATTTAAAGCCAGCTCTCCATCTACTCTTATGTTCGCTTCCCGATGTGGGATCCCTCCATCACCAGAGTTTAAAACCAACACCAACTCTTGCCGTCCCAACATAGCAAAATAATCAACCTTTGCGTGCCAAGGGATTCGAACCAAGTCCTCTCACATGCCAACTCACGCCACCAGCACTAGGCCATCAACTGATTTGTGTCATAAATCCAACACATTAAACTTTAAAGCGCACCTACTTGCTTCCAAATTTATTGAAAAGAAAAACCAAAATATATTGCAAGAGCCAAGACTTGAACATTGGACCCTTTGCTTCCTCTATTGCGTCAGTTCCTTGTCCCCTAAGTGGCGCCACCTTGCCACTACACCACACTCATTTTTGTGTTATCTTTTACCCCTTTACTCTTAAAAGTCCAAACGCCAATTGCATCACCTGTTCATAAAATTAAAATTCTGAAGACTACCACAGATTTAACTTAAGTTTGGGCCTTCCAAAGGCCCACTAACCTACTAAAATATATTTTAACCAACCAGAACACACACAAATTTTAAAAATCACAGAAACACAGAAAACCCGAAAATTAGGGCGTTACAACTCTACCCCCCTTAAAGGAATTTCGTCCTCGAAATTTTACCTGAATCAAACAAATGAGGATATTGTTGACGGATCGCCACTTCTGGTCCCCAAGTAGCTTCCTCTCTGCCATGATTACGCCATAGCACCTTTACTAGCGAAATTGATTTCCTCCTCAAAATCTTAACATGTCGATCTAAAATCTGCACAGGCTCTTCCTCAAAAGTCAAGTATGTTTGGACCTCGATCTCTGCAATCGACACAACATGAGTAGGGTCAGAACGATACCGCCTTAACATGGAAACGTGAAAGACATCATGAATCCTATTCAACTCTAGAGGTAGCTCCAACTGATAAGCCACTGGACCCACTCTCTTAAGAATCCAATAAGGCCCAATGAACCGCGGACTTAACTTGGCCTTCCTCCCAAACCTTAATATTTTCTTCCAAGGTGAAACCTTCAAGAAGACCATATCACCCACAGAGTACTCAATTTCCTTGCGCTTCAAATCTGCATATGACTTCTATCTATCAGATGCTTCCTTCAACCGGTCTCTAATCAACTTGACCATATACTCAGTATCTGCCACCAACTCAGGTCCAAGAACCTGTCGTTCACCCAACTCGGTCCAACAACTAGGTGTACGACATCTTCGCCCATACAGTGCCTCATAACGAGCCATTCGAATACTTTCCTAATAACTGTTGTTGTATGCAAACTCTGCCAACGGTAAGTAATCCTCCCAACTGCATCGAAAGTCAATAACGCATCCCCTCAACATGTCTTCCAGAATCTGAATAACCCATTCCGACTGACCATCAGTCTGAGGATGACAGGCTGTACTACTCCTCATGCAACTTTTGCCAAAACCGAGATGTGAATCTAGGATCTCTATCAGAAATAATCGACACTAGCACTCCGTGAAGTCGCACTATTTCCATCACATACAATTTGGCTAACTTCTGAAGTGAATAATCAGTGCGGACAGGTATGAAATGAGTAGATTTGGTCAACCTATCCACAATTACCCAAATCGAGTCCTTCTTCGACGGTGTCAAGGGTAACCCACTCACAAAATCCATGGTTACTCTCTCCCACTTCCAAAGTGGTACTTTCACTGGCTGCAAAAGTACGAAAGGTAATTTATGTTCAGCTTTCACTTGCTGACAAGTCAGACATTTTCCCACAACTTCTGTTACCTCTCGCTTCAATCCAGGCCACCAACATAACTTCTTTAAGTCGCGATACATTTTACTCCCTCTAGGATGCATAGCACACAGACCTCCATGAGCTTCTTTCAGAATTGCTTGCCTCAAGTTAGAGTCCTTCGTAATACAAACTCTACCTTGGTAACACAGAACTCCTTCATTGTTCATTCCGAACTCAGAAGTATCCCCATTCTTAACCTGCCAGAATCGAGAAACCAGGGACTCATCCCTCGACTGTTTTTCTTTAATCTCATCCATCCAGGTCGGCCTAACTTGCAGTTCTGCTAACAGACTACCGTCGTCATATAGACTGAAACGAGCAAACATGGCTCTCAGATCAGATACAATTCTACGACTTAGGGCATCAGCCACCACATTAGCTTTGCCTGGGTGATACTCAATCCCGCAGTCATAATCCTTAAGCAACTCTATCCATCTCCGCTGCCTAAGGTTTAGCTCCTTCTGAGTCAGCAAGTACTTAAGACTCTTATGATCTGTGTATATAATACATCTTTCTCCGTACAGGTAATGTCTCCAAATCTTAAGCGCAAAGATTACCGCTGCCAACTCTAGATCATGAGTAGGATAGTTAATTTCATGTGGTTTAAGCTGTCGCAATGCATAAGCAACCACTTTACCCTCTTGCATCAGCACACAGCTCAACCCTACATGTGATGCATCACTGCATACGGTAAAATCTTTTCCAGACTCTGGCTGAATCAGTACAGGTGCCTCGGTCAAAACTTTCTTCAAGTTCTCAAAAGATTCCTGTTGTTTCTCAATCCACACAAACGGTACTCCCTTCCTTATAAGCTTTATCAAAGGCGCTGCCATCACAGAAAATCCTTCAACAAAACTTCTATAGTACCCAGCTAAAACCAGAAAACTTCAAATTTTCGACACTGACCTCGGTGGCTTCCATTCCAGAATCACTTCAATCTTTCGAGGGTCCACCTTGATCCCTTCAGCAGAGACAACATGCCCCAAGAAAGTTACCTCTCTCAACCAGAACTCACACTTACTTAGCTGGAACACTCGATTCATCAGATCCATAAATGCCGCAGGTGCGTTCATCAACCCAAATGGCATAACCAAGAACTCATAGTGACCATACCGAGTTCTGAATGCCGTCTTGTGAATATCCACCTCATTAACCCTCAACTGATGATACCCAGATCGAAGGTCAATCTTGGAAAATACTGAAGCTCCTCTAAGTTGGTTGAATAAATCATCGATTCTCGGCAGTGGGTACGTGTTCTTAATCGTCAGTTTGTTTAATTGCTGATAATCGATGCACATCCGCATTGACCCATCTTTCTTTTTTACGAACAACACTAGTGCTCCCCACGGAGACACACTTGGTCTAATGAAGCCTCTATCCAATAACTCTTGAATTTGGGCTTTCAGCTCCACCAACTCCTTCGGTGCCATCCTATAAGGTGCAATGGACACCGGTCCCATTCCAGGCAACAAGTCAATTCCAAACTCAACCTCTCGATTCGGGGGTAAACCCGGAAGCTCCTTTGGAAAAACATCTTGAAAATCCTTGACGGTTCTAACTTTATCCACTGTCAGATCCTCAGTTTTTGATTGGCTTACAAATGCCAAATAAGCCTCACATCCCTTTCGAATCCACTTATCGGGTCTCAATGCCGACACCACATTAGACAGATAATCCCTACGCTCGTCTATCACCAAAACCTCCACATCCTTTGTGGTCTTTAACATTATTTGCTTAGCAGCACAATCCAGAGTAGCCCTATGCTTAACAAGCCAATCCATTCCCAAAATGAGATTGAATTCTCCGAAAGGTAGCTCCATCAGATCTCCAGAGAAAACTTTTCCTTGAGTTTCTATAGGCACATCTCTATACAGTTTATCTACTCTAACCGAGTGACCCAAAGGACTTAGTACAGATGCCCCACTCACGGTCTCCTCAGAGCGCACACCCAGCGACCCAGATATAGCACATGCAACATATGAATAGGTAGATCCAACATCTATCAAAACAGTGTATGGCATACTGGAAATCAGAAACGTACTATTTATGACGTTAGGTGTATCACCCTCCTCTAGGCGACGAGCTGCATACACCAATGCCGGCTGATGAGCCTCAGCAAATCCAGCACCCCTGCCAAGTGCTCCTCTTCTTTGACCGTTTTCATTACCACCTCTGCCTTACCCACGTCCTCTCGAAATCTGTGGTCCACCCCTCACTGGTTGAGCGAACCTCTGCTCTAAAACTTGAACCTGATCTGGTTCCTGGGGACAATCCTTAACCCTATGCTCCATAGATCTGCATCAGAAACAAGCACCAGAACGTTTCTGACACTCGCCCATATGCATCTTCCCACAATTCCTACAACCCTGCGGTCTAACAGCATTCATCGGTACTGCTTGAATTGGCTCCATTACCCTTGCTCTCTTAACATTCCTATTCATACCACCTGAAAGTCTTGAATCTCTCCTAAAACGGTTCTGATCTTTCTCACGATTCTGTCTTTCTATATGCTTCACTTCCTCAGCTATCTTAGCTTTCTCCACTAAAGCAGCGAAGTTACGCTCCCTCTGCGGAGCAATCAGCACCCTAAGTTCATCTCTCAGACCATCCAATGCAGATTACAGATTGTATGCGCAGAATTTAGTCAATTTAACACGTAATTGTAATTTTACTTACCTCGTACGAATTTCAGACAAAAACGAGTCAACTATTCGACTATTTTGGACTTCCCTCGATCTAAGTCCGATTTTCTTTGTTCTTGATCTAATAAAATTCAAATTCAGCAATTCAATCATTCATTTCATTCAAAATAATCCATGAAAACATATTTAGGGCACTTTGCATTTTAGCCCTTACATTTTCACACTTTGACAATTTAGTCTATTTTTCACAGAATCACAAATATGAAAAATTCACCAAGACTATAGCTTGGCCGAATATACATATCTTCCATACAAGCCCAAATACATATTTAATTCACAATTTAGTCCTTCAAAACCTCACTTTCACAAATTAGCCCAAATAGCTCTATTCTATCAAAAATTCAAGAACAAAGCATGATAATCTCACCTATATCTTTCATAATCCATATAAAAACATTACAAAGCTCATATAATCATCAATGGCACATTCCATAATCTTTAACAAAAATAGAAATTCAGACATGGGTTTTGAAAAACACAAAGCAACAATTACAGAAACGTAGAAATTATCAAAAACAGACGAAAATCCATACCTTAATCAAGGATTAAGCTAGCTGAAACCTAAAATGGCTTTCTTCTTTTTATTTTCTTTGATTTTCGGTTATAATATGTGTTTATGAGCACATGCAGCTATTTGTTTTTTTAATTCATGTTAAAGCATGAATTACCATTGTATCCCTCATTAAAAAAAATATCAATTACATAAAACAAGATCATTTATGACCCCTCATAAAGTCAATGGAGTAATTGCCACATAAGGCCGTAATAATCCAAAGCCATGCCAATTAAACACATTGAATATATGGTATGCAAATTTTATCATTTACACGATTAAATCCTTTATCAATTAAGCACAGAAACAAACAAATTAAATCACAGAAACTTCGTAGATATAAATTCAAATATCATAGACACAGAAAATAATATTAAAATATTTTTTAGAATCGATTACGTGGTCTTGGAACCACTGTTCCGACTAGGGTCTAAATTGGACTGTTACAACTCTCCTCCCTTTAAGGATTTTCATCCCCGAAAATCTTACCGTTAAACTGATTCGGATATTGTTGTCTCATAGCATCTTCAGACTCTCACGTGGCCACTTCAACACCATGTCGATGCCACATCACTTTAACTAACGGAATTTTTTATTTCTTAATTCTTTAACCTTACGAGCTAAAATACAGATCGACTTTTCTTCGTAACTCCTATTAGATTGGATTTCAAAATCAGACGGGGAAATTATATGCGAAGGATCGGATCTGTATCGTCAAAGCATCGATACATGAAACACATTATGTATCATTTCTAACTCAAATGGTAGCCTCAATCATAAGCAACCGGCCCAACTCGCTCGATGATTTCATACGGTCCGATGAACCTCGGACTCAACTTTTCTTTTTTACCAAATCAGAACAGTTTCTTCCACGGAGATACTTTCAGAAACACTTTATCACCAATCTTAAATTCGATATCTTTTCGTTTGAAATCCGCATAAGATTTCTGACGATCAGAGGTAGCTTTCAGACTATCTCATATTACTTTCACTTTCTGTTCTATTTCTTTTATTAGATCAATACCATAAATCTTATTCTCACTGAGCTCAGACCAGTATAATGGAGTTCTACACTTTCTACCGTATAAGGCTTCATATGGTGCCATTTTAATGCTCGACTGAAAGCTATTATTATAAGCGAATTCAATCAAAGGTAGATATTGTTCCCACGTACCTTCAAACTCAAGAATGCAACATCTCAACATATCCTCAAGTATCTGAATAATCCGTTCAGATTGACCATTTGTTTGTGGATGAAAAGTAGTGCTAAAATGTAATTTAGTACCCAGAGCATCTTGCAATTTTCTTCCAGAATCGCGATGTAAATCTGGGGTCTCTATCTGACACTACCGACAATGGTACACCATGCAGTCTCACACTATTTTATCGAATGAGTAATCAAATCAATCGAAATAAAATGAGCTGATTTCGTCAAATGATCAACTACAACCCAAATTGCATCTTTCTTTCTAAGAGACAGGGGCAAACCCGAAACAAAATCCATGGTCACTCGATCCCATTTCCACTCCAGAATCATAATCGGTTGTAATAACCCAGATGGCACCAAATGTTCAGCTTTAACTTGCTGATAGATTAAACATTTAGAAACAAAATCAAAGATATCTCTTTTCATTCTGGACCACCAATATTGCTGCTTCTGATCATTGTACATTTTCGTACTACCCGGCTGTACAGATAAACAACTACTGTGAGCTTCACTCAAAATCGTCCAAATTAACTCCGAATTTCTCAAAACACAAAATCTATTTCTGAATTTCAAACAATCATCAACATCAACTCGGAATTTAGAATCACACTGAGCTTGTTTTGCTATTAATTCATTATCAACCTTCTGAGCTTCGATAATCTGTTGTAAGAACAAAGGTCTTGCTTTTAATTCAGCTAAAATTGAACCATCATCAGACAGAACTAAATGAGCATTCATTGCATGCAAAGCAAATAACAATTTTTGACTCAAAGCATCAGCAACAACATTAGCTTTTCTCGGGTGATAATCAATCACAAGTTCGTAGTCTTTTAGTAGTTCTAACCATCTTCTCTGTCGCAGACTCAAATCTTTTTGTGTCATTAAAAACTTCAGACTTTTATGATCAAAAAACAAGTGACATTTCTCACCAAATAGATAGTGACACCAGATCTTCAAGGCAAACACAATAGTAGCTAACTCGATGTCGTGAGTCGGATAGTTCTTTTTTCATGCGGCTTTAGTTGTCTCTAGGCATAAGCTATAACTTTTCCTTCTTGCATTAGAACACAACCCAGACCAATCAACAAAGCATCACTATAAATCACAAATTCTTTACCCGATTCAGGTTGTACCAAAACTGGAGCTTCAGTCCATAAAGCTTTCAACTTATCAAAGCTGTTCTGACACTTTTCAGACCACTCAAACTTCACATCTTTCTAGAGAAATTTTGTTAATGGATTCGCAATCATCGAGAAACCTTTTACGAATCTTCTATAGTAAAGAGAAAGTCCCAAAAAACTGCGGACTTCTGAAACATTCCCAGAGGTTTCCAATCCAAAATAGCTGAAATTTTGCTCGAATCAACACGAATACCGGAGGCTGATACAATATGACCCAGGAAACCAACTTCTCGCAACCGTAATTCACATTTACCGAACTTTGCATACAACTGTTTATCTCGCAGAGTTTGTAGCATTATTCTCAGATGTTCGACATGCTCAGATTCATCACGTGAATAAATCAAAATGTCATCAATGAATACCACAACAAATTGATCTAAATACGGTCTGAAAATTCTATTCATTAAATCGATAAAGACAGTAGGTACATTCGTTAATCCAAAAGGCATAACTAAAAATTCATAATGCTCGTACCTCATCTTGAAAGAAGTTTTCAGAATATCAAAGTCCTTTACTCGCAACTGATAGTAACCTGATCTCTGATCTATCTTTGACAATATAGTAGCACTACTTAACTGATCGAATAAGTCATCAATTCTAGGCAAAGGATATTTGTTCTTTATAGTCACTTTGTTAAGCTGACGGTAATCAATACACATTTTCATTGTGCCATCTTTCTTTTTCACAAACAGAACATGAGCACCCCATGGTGAAAACCTCAGTCTAGAAAATCCTCGTTAGTCAATTCTTGCAACTAAGATTTTAATTCCTTTAACTTTGTAGGAGTCATTCTATACAGAGCTATTAAAATAAGATTAGCACTAGGTACTAATTCAATGCCAAACTCGACTTTTCGAATTGAAGGAAAACCTGGTAGTTCTTCAGGAAACACATTAGAGAATTCACAGACAACAGGTACAGATTCAACTTTCTTATCATTCACTTTCGAGTTTAACACGTAAGCTAAGTAGGCTTCATAGCCTTTTTTCACATATTTTCGTGCTTTCATTGCAGATATCATAGCTGGTAGTTCATTCAGATCACTAAACTCAATTTGAATTATTTCATCATTCTTACACCTTAAATCAATTACTTTTCATTTGCAATTCACAATAGCATCATCCAAAGTTAACCAGTCCATTCCCAGAATTATATCAAATTCATCAAAAGGTAATAGCATCAGATCAACCAAAAAACAATTGTCTCAAAACATTAATGGACAATTCTTGCAGACTTTATCAACCAAGACACTTTTGCCTAAGGGGTTCAAAACTTTAATTACAAATCCAGTAGACTCTACAGGCAAAGTCTTACTGTGCACTAAATTCATATAGATATAAGAATGCGTTGATCTAGGGTCTATCAATGTAATCACAGAAGTATCATAAATAGTAAAAGTACCAGTAATCACGTCTGGAGATGAGGCTTCCTCACGAGCTCGATAGCATAGGCTCTGGCAGTTGCTCTGGCCTTAGATCTAACAGTAGTATCCCTAGTAACTCTTTGACCGCTACTTATATTTCTCGTATTTTTGAAAGGTCTACCTCTAGCTGAGGTGTTGCTCAGTCTCAAATTCTATGCATTCTCTTGCTCAGCAGGTTCAGAACAATCTCTTACAAAATGGTCCAGAGGTCCACATTGAAAATAGCTTCGGTTGTTCAATCTACCATTTCCCGGATGTCTTTTACCACAGTGTTTACATTCAGGTTTCTCAGATCGGACATTCTCGACACTTGCAACAGAAGTAGCAGGAGCTTTGAAATTCGAATGCGATCTAGCTCGATCTCGATTCGAATGTCCTACATCAGCCTTTGAACAGCTATGATCATCTCAGAATTTCTTTGACACAGACTGAAATGATTTACTTGAAGATCTCTTTCTAAAATCTCTAGTTTTAGAATCATCTTTTATTTTCTCTTTACTTAATTTTTCAGCTCCATATTTTCTAATCTTATCAACTGGTGGTCTGCTCAATTGAATCAGATTCACTAATGGAATAACAGGAGTTTGAGGAGAATTAACAGGGAGTGGAGGTTGTTGTACAGTCGGATTGGTTCTAATATACTGAGTGAACCAATCATTTATCATCTAATAGAAAGCTTGTTTAACCTCACCATCACGGCTACTCGTAGCCGGTCGAGAATCAGCTTGCATCGTTCCTTGTGCGGGAGCAAGTGCATTGCTTTCTACATCGTCAGCTACAGCTCTATCGGGATCCATTTTCTATATATAAAAGCAAATTTCAATGTCAGGATTCATCACACTATCACAATTTTAGATATATGGCATGTATAGCTAGACTCACATATGCTATGGTAGTCCTAGAATCGACTAAACCATAGCTCAGATACCAATAAAATGTAACACCCCTATTTCGTAACCGTCGCCGAAATAGATAAGGGGCATTACCAGACAGATAAAACATTACAGATGAACACAGAATCACAGATATCACATAATATTAATGCATAATCAAATCAACAATTCATCCCTTATGGAGGTCTCCAAGACCTAAGACATACTTTTAAAAGATGTTGGGACTAAACCGAACACATTCAGAATTTTAAGAACTTAGAAAATTTTTCAATTCTGTTGAGGTCACACGCTCGTTTGACCAGGCCGTGTGCCTTACACTGGCACCAGACACGCCCATGTAATCCAGCCTTGCCATAATAGAGTATATATACCGAATTTTACACACGGCCAACAAACACAGCCATGTGATACTTAGCTAGCTACTGACTTAAGCCCACGGCCATATGACATGCCCATGTGTCTTAACCGTATGGTCTTAAAAGGTTACTGCTTTGCATACACGGCCACAAGGCACGCCCGTGTTCACTGACCGTGTGGCACAATGCAGGCTTCGTTTAAGCCAACTTGCCACCCCTTTTTGGGTCATTCCTACAAGCAATATTAAACAACATTTAATCTAAAATTTTATGCCAATTCCATGCTCAAAACATGCTTAAACTTACCATTTCCTCAACTTGGCATATTTCAAAATGACCACCACATACAAGGCTATATAACCATTACAAGCATACACAATTTGGCATCACAAACCATTTACCAAAACTAAGCACAAACATACCATTTGCTAGCCAACTCTCATGGCATAACATATATACATATCAAAGCTTAAATACATAGACATTCTAGCCTATACATGCCATACATAAAAATATTTACACTTTCAAAGGTACCAAAATGAGTTCGATAGTATGGTGACAATCCTTGACTATCCCCGAGCCTTCAATAGCTATGATAACTGTAAAACAGACAAAAATCACACAGAGTAAGCTACAAAGAGCTTGCTAAGCCAAATACAACTAGCCTAACTATTAAAGTATATAAAATAAAAATCAACAGCAAGAATTCATAACCATTTCACAAAAATAGTTCATGAGCCTAACATGCTCATTTGCTTGCATACATGCCATGTTTCATTTCCATGATATCATGCATACTTCGCATTCATTATCTCACAGAAACAGAGTCTTTCATATTAGAAAATTTAGTACGATACAAACGTACCTGTGTAGATTATACATTTCATATATTCATTCCCATATCTCGTACTCTATCGTCAGACAATTCAAAAATGATACAGATACTCATAAATGGGTACAATGTCGACATCCCAGACGTGGTCTTACATGTAATTCAGTATCGATGCCTCTGTCCCAGACAAGGTCTTACACAAAATCAGATACGATGCCGATGTCCTAGAAATTGGCCTTACACAAAATCAGATAGGATGTCGATGTCTCAGACATGGTCTTACACAAAATTAGATATGATGTCGATGTCTCAGACACGGTCTTACACAAAATCAAATACGTTACCGATGTCCCAGGCACGGTCTTACACAAAATCAGATACGATGCCGATGTCCCAGACATGGTCTTACACAAAATCAGATACGATGCCGATGTCCCAGACATGGTGTTACACAAAATCAGATATGATGCCGATGTCCCAGACATGGTCTTACACGAAATCAGATACAATGTCAACGTTCCTTTTAAAAACATACAGAGCTTTTCAAATGCTAGCATATTATCAGAGTTTACTCAAAATTTATTCATCAGGCTCTCAAGGTCATCCAATACAGATTACAGTTTGTATGCACAGAATTTAGTCAATTTAACACGTAATTGTAATTTGACTTACCTCGTACGAATTTCAGACGGAAACAAGTCGACTATTCCACTATTTTGGACTTCCCTCGATCTAAGTCCGATTTTCTTTGTTCTTGATCTAATACAATTCAAATTCAACAATTCAATCATTCATTTCATTCAAAATAATCCATGAAAACATATTTAGGGCACTTTGCATTTTAGCCCTTACATTTTCACACTTTGACAATTTAGTCCTTTTTTCCATAAAATCGCAAATATGAAAAATTCACCAAGACTATAGCTTGGCCGAACATACATATTTTCCATACAAGCCCAAATAACATATTTAATTCACAATTTAGTCCTTCAAAACCTCATTTTCACAAATTAGCCCAAATAGCTCTATTCCATCAAAAATTCAAGAACAAAGCATGATAATCTCACCTATATCTTTCATAATCCATATAAAAACATTACAAAGCTCATATAATCATCAATGGAACATTTCATAATCTTCAGCAGAAACAAAAATTTAGACATGGGCTTTGAAGAACACGAAGCAATGATCACAAAAACGTAGAAATTATCAAAAATAGACAAAAATTCATACATTAATCAAGGATTAAGCTAGCTGAAACCTAAAATGGCTTTCTTCTTTTTATTTTTTTTTATTTTTGGTTATAATATGTGTTTATGAACACATGCATACAATTTGTTTTCTTTAATTCATGTTAAAGCCTAAATTACTATTATATCCCTCATTAAAATAAAATATCAATTACATAAAACAAGGTCATTTATGACCACTCATAAATTCAATGGAGTAATTTCCACATAAGGCCATAATAATCCAAAGCCATTCCAATTAAACACATTGAATATATGGCATGCAAATTTTATCATTTACGCGATTAAATCCTTTATCAATTAAGAACAGAAATAGACAAATTAAATCACAGAAACTTTGCAGATATAAATTCACATATCACAGACACAGAAAATAATATTAAAACATTTTTCAAAATCGGTTACGTGGTCTCAGAACCACTGTTCCGACTAGGGTTTATATTGGACAGTTACAATGACTTTACCTTCCTGTATCAAAACACACCACAGACCATTCAACGAAGCATCACTATAAATCACAAATTCTTTACCCGATTTAGGTTGTACTAATATCGGAGCTTCAGTCAATAGGTCTTTCAACTAATCAAAGCGTTTCTGACACTTTTCAGACCATTCAAACTTCATATCTTTCTGAAGTAATTTCGTCAGCAGAGTTGCAATCATCAAAAAGCCTTTTATGAACAGTCTATAATAACCAGCTAGTCCCAGAAAATTGCGGACTTCAAAAACATTTCTCGCAGGCTTCCAATTCAAAATAGCTAAAATTTTGCTCGGATCAACTCGAATACCTGATGCTGATACAATATGGCCTAGAAAAACAACTTCTCATAACCAGAACTCACATTTACTGAACTTCGCATACAATTGCTTATCTTGCAAAGTCTGTAGCACTATTCTCAGATGTTCGGCATGCTCGGATTCATCACGTGAATAAATCAATATGTCATCAATGAATACGACAACAAATCAATCTAAATACGGTCTGAAAATTTTGTTCATCAAATCCATAAAGATAGTAGGTGCATTTGTTAATCCGAAAGGCATAACTAAGAGCTCATAGTGGTCGTACCTCGTTCTGAATGTAGTTTTTGGAATGTCTGAGTCTTTCACTCGCAACTGATAATAGCTTGATCTCAAATCTATCTTTGAAAATACAGTAGCTCCTTTCAATTGATCAAACAAATCATCAATTCGAAGCAAAGGGTATTTATTCTTAATAGTCACTTTGTTCGATTGACGATAATCAATGCACATTCTCATCGTACCTTCTTTCTTTTTCACAAACAGAACTGGTGCACCCCAAGGTGAGAAACTCGGTCTAGTAAATCCTCTATCAGTCAACTCTTGCAACTGAGACTTTAATTCTTTCAGTTTGGTCAGAGCCATTCTATACAAAGCTATCAAAATCAGAGTAGTTCCGTGTACTAATTCAATGCTGAATTCAACTTCTCCGATCGAAGGTAATCCTGAAAGTTCTTTAGGAAACACATCAGGAAATTCACAAACAACAAGCACTAATTCAACTTTCTTTTCTGACACATTCGAATCGATCACATAAGCAAAATAGGCTTCACAACCTTTTCTCACTATACTCAGAGCTTTCATTGATGGAATCACAGCCGGTAACCCATTTAAATCACTGTATTCAATTCGAACTATTTCATCATTCTTACATCTCAAATCAATAGTTTTCTGTTTGCAATTCACAACAGCATCATGCAAAGTTAACCAATCCATACCCAAAATTATATCAAACTCATCAAAAGGTAATAACATCAGATCGGCCAAAATACAAATGTCTCGAAACATTAACAGACAAATCTTGCAAACTTTATCAACCAAAACACAACTGCCTAGGGGGTTCGATACTCTAATTACGAATTTAGTAGACTCTACAGGCAAAGTCTTACTATTCACTAAATTCATGCATATATAGTAATGTGTTGATCCTAGATCTGTGACATCCCGATTGTGACACCCCTAATTTGACCCTAGTCGGAAAGTGGTTTCGGGACCACGAAATCGAGTCATAAAAATAATTAACAGTCATATTCGATGCTTATTATATGTGAATATGAATGTGTGGAAGTCTCATACTTTAATTTTATCATTTGTATGCGAAATTATTAAATAGGACTTGTATGAGAAAATTTAGAAATGTGCTAGGCAAATGCTAAAGTGGCCTATTAATATATGTTGGAAAGTGCTTGTACTTGCATGTCAAATTAGCCAAACTATAGGTAGTGGCCGGCCATGCTACAAATTATATAATCAAATATGAATTTTCTATTAACTTTAATTAGCTAGATGCCATATTATCATGGGTAAATGCAATAAAATAAAGAAAGAATAATTAAAGGAAGGAAATGGGTGAAAGAAACAAAGTCTTCATCCATGTTTCTTCCTAGCCGATTCTAAAGGAAGCAAAGAACAACCATTCGGTGATCTTGAACTCAAGAATAAGGTGAGTAGTTCATGCTAATTCTTGAAATTTTAGTATATTTTGAGTTAGTTCTTAAGTTCCTTGCTTAATCCATGACAAAATTTTGAGTTGGGTAATGTCTTAAGCTTTCGGCCATAGTAGAAATTAAGGGGTTAGATTGTTGTTTTTTTTTTATGGTTATTTGAAGTTTAACTAGTTAATACTTAAGTGTTGGTATTTGTACATGAAATAGATGAATGTGAAATGGTTGAGTTACTTGAACAATTCGGCTTTGTAATTGATTTTTTTAGTATAGACCTTGAGTAATGCTAGACATAGATATTGGTTTTGATAGTGCTTATATGAGTTTAATTAATTCAATTTTGATAATATAATGATAGCTTAAGATAAACAACATTCGATTATGAATTTTTGTGTTAAATCGAAAATGGATGCTAGTTGAGCTATGAACAATTACTTAATAACGAAGAGAATATAAGCTTAATGCTAAAGTAGCATTCAACCTCGGAGTAAGTTAATTAGTAGGAAAATAAATTTTGAGATGGAAAATTTTGTGTTTGACTAAAGAAAAGAAATCGTTGAAGAGTGTTTGTGAACATGGTAAGTGAATTCGGTTAGTGAGCAAATGAAATAAAAAAAAATTTGGAATTTGATTTTTGTTTTGGGTATGTATGACCAAGTATATTCGGCCACAATAATAATATAATTACATGATGTTATATTATGATTATTGAGCTTATGTATGTGGGTGCATGTATATCTAGTAATATAATGACATTTGGCTTTGATAGTCGATTGATAAGTTATTACTTTAATTACAAGAGCATTTGGTGAAAGTAACATTTGTGTATGAACATATATTAGTTATGAAATCGGTAAGTTTAAGACTAATTGTGGTAATGATAATATATTAAAATGAGATGGATATTTGATTACCGAATGTGAATAATAAGTAAACACTATTGATCAGAATATTAAACATCTCTATCTATACTTATTTAGCTCAAGAGCAAGTGGGGTCAAAGTTGGATAAGAGAAAGGAAAAAGTGATCGAATAGCCGTTGAAATCGTTCGACAACATCCGAGGTAAGTTCTTAAGTAATTGAGTTTGATTCCTTTGTAAATTTTAAGTTTTAAAACGGGATGAATATGAATTATGTATATACGTTAAGGTCAATGACTTTTCTAAATGATGGCATATATGATATTATGTTTTAAATATGTGAATGAGAACTTTACAAAGTAAATTGTATAAATCTGCTACGGACAGCAGCAGTAGCGTGTTTTGGAAAAATTACCATAAATTGTGGGAGTTGAGATAAAGGCTGAATAAACCATGTAATTAAAGCTTGATGCGTCTAGTTTCGTATACAAGAAATCGTGTAAGTAAAGGGGTTGCCGATAATGAGATTTTCAAAGTTGTGTGAGGCAGAGTCAGAATGGCTCTGAAATCCCCTGTTCAGTATTTGGAAAATCATTATAAATCATAGAAAATGATTATAAGATAAAATTTTACACTTATACTCCTTAATGAGTCTAATTTCAAAAAAAAAAAACGAAAACACATTTTGAATTCTGTACAATGATAAATTAAATTCTTAGTGGAGAGTAGTCAGAGTAGTCAAGCAGTAAAATAGGGGAAACTTTGAGAAAAATCTGATATTGATTGGCGAAACCAAAAATTCTGAAAATTTTGTGGATAGAGGATATATGAGTGTATTTTCATGGAAAATTAGCGGCACATAATCTGGAATTTCGTAACCCCAGTTACAAATAATTTAACGACTGTAGCTCAGGAAAACAGCTTGTAGAGAATTTGTGGTTATGTTGTAGACATGGATAAAACTTGTTTTAGTTGATCATAAGCTATTGATTAAACCCATACTTGAATTCTAAATTGTGATATTATAAGATGATATATGAGTGTTAGATGGATCTTTGATATTAAAATTTGTGAAATTGTAAGTTTATAAGTATTCGATATGAAATGATAGTATGGCTTGAAATTGAATTATTCATTGGAAAATGATAGATGTAGATTCAGCCAAGACAAAGTGAAAGTATATGTGGTATGTGACGTATATTTGGATAATTGTGATGTGAATACATGAAAATTTGTATTTTTATTTAGGATTTTATGTGATGGATGTGAATGTGTATACATGAGCTAAGGCCGAATGGCAAATGTGATGAATGTGAACATGCATTTGTGTGCTAAGGCCGAATGGCAAATGTGATGAATGTGAACATGCATTTTTGTGCTAAGGCCGAATGGCAAATGTGATGAATGTGAACATGCATTTGTGTGATAAGACCGAATGGCCAATGTGATGAATGTGAACATGTATATATGTAATAAGGCCGAATGGCCAATGTGATAAATGTGAACATGCATACATGTGATAAGGCAGAATGGCCAATGTGATGAACCTGGATGTGTATATACGTGGGAAAGCCGAATGGTTAATGCGAAATGTGTATGAGATGGATATGTGGTAAAGCCAAATGGCTAATGTGAGATATGTATATATATATATTGTGGCCAAATGACAAACGGCGGAAGGTGTGTTTTATTAGATATTTGATGAGGTAAATGAATTACAAATATGATAGTCGATGTGAATGTTGTAACATGTGAATAAATATGTATGAAACTCTATGATGTAAACCCGAGACTAAAGACCGGATGACCATATGTGGTGACTATGTCTGGGTTAAGACCCGTTGACTTCGTGTGGGGATTTCATCTGAGCTAAAGGTCTCGTCGATAATCCGAGTAGAGCTTAAAGCTATAAGACTTCGCAATAAGAATTGCTTATAAATATATTCAATGCGAAAGGTTAAACAGGTATGTACTCCAAGTTTATATGTGAGCTTGATTTAAACTAAATCATAAGGCAGTTATGTGATGCATACGTGAGCAATCTATGAGACTATTCTTATGATTATGTGACATCGGATCAGTGTGAGAGGTAATGTGAAATTATACAATATATCTATGTCACATGAGCTCACTTTTATGTGAAAGTTTATCTGCCTATTGTATATGATGAGATGTGCATATTCGGTAAAGGGATAGTATGCCCGAAGGAAGAGTGAAATAAAAATACGAACAACTATGTTATAATTTGATTATTATCTGTTGACACTGCTTAAAACTTACTAAGCATTGTAATGCTTACTCCGTTTACTTTGTTTCCTCTGTTTTATAGATCTCATTTGGAAGCTACAGGCTCGGGGATCGTCAGCAACTAGTCACACTATCACTATCCACTGCTTGTTACTGTTATGTTTTGAATTATTTTATGGCATGTATAGAATAGACTAGTGGCGGAAGAATATTTTGGTTAATGTATATAAGCCATGCGAAAATGACATCTTTTGAATGTTTACTTAGAGAAGTTTAAATTTTATCCCTGGCTGCGCTTAGTACTTATTTAAATGAATGATCTTTATTTCAAGAAAAAGTTGAAAATTTTACGGTTCTGACATGAGTTATAAGTCCGGTAATGCCCCTTACCTATTCCGGCGACGGTTACGGGATAGGGGTGTTACACCGATATTGGGCCTAGTCGAAACAGTAGTTTCGGGACCACAAATATGATGAGAAAAGTTTTATTTTTATTATATTTTTTATGGTATACAATTTCACGAAATGATTTCTTGAAAATTTCATTCAAAAATTTTGACGTTTGGGGACTCAATTCAGTCAAAAGGACTAAATCATAAAAAGTACAAAAGTTGAGTTCTACATGCTAGAGGTGTTCAATTGTTATGAAATTTTAAATTGGAGGTCCTTATATGGTAATTAGACCATTGGTTAAGTTGGTGGACAAAAATGGACACAGCTAGGCATGTTTCCAAAGTTTTTCATTAAGGGCATTTTGGTCATTTAGTTATTAGAATGAATTAAAAACAAAATTAAAAGCCAATTTTTGTCCATCTTCCACCTCTTGGCCGAAAATTGGATGGAGAAACCATGGGAAGGGTTTTTCAAGCTTCCAGGCTCGATTGTAAGTCAATTCTAGCCCTGTTTTTAATGATTTTTACGTTTTTGCAATCCTCGTAACAAGATCTATCTATTTCTACCATTAATTTGAGCTAGGGTTCATGTTTAAAAATTGACCCATGTGTGACATGCATGCATTTTGATTTCTAATGGTAGAAAATGTGTGTGGGGTGTTAATTAAACGACTTTTACTAAGCGATTTTTGATGAAAACGTTTGAAAGGACCATTTTGTAAAAGTTGTAAGAATGGTATAAAAGAGTGTTTTCATGAGAATTGTAGTTTTCTATAGTTATGAAAATGGTTCGGCTAGTCCTATAGAGTGAGAATAAAAATCACTTTACGAGCCTAGGGGCAAATGTGTAATTTTGACAAAGTTTAGGGGCAAAAATGTAATTTCACCAAAATGTAATTTTTGGATCACATTAAATAATTTTACTAATAATTGGACTAAATGTGATATTATAGATTAAGGAAGACGAGGATTGGACTTGTATCGGGTGAAAAATGGAAAATCGACAGTTAGGTTCCTTTTTTCAGTTTTGGTGCCGAAGTAAGTTCGTGTGTCAATAATATTACAATGCTATATTTGAATCAAAAATTCTATATTATTATTGCATGAATGGCATGATTTAATATATTGAAAAGTGATGAAAGAATGGCATATAAATTTTTTGAGAACAATGATATATGACTAATAGCAAATGAAATGTTTGATGGTTCAATCATTGATGGCTTGCTATATAATAGCTGAATATATTGAGAATTTGATATAACAGGATGTTTTATTAAGTTGGATAACTTGTTAAAGAGTGAAAAGGAAGGTAAGTTTGTATGTAAATAATATATTGTTTTTACTTATGTTATAATATTTTGTTATTATGTAAGAGGTGGTTGCATATTGAATGATCACTTGATGTAAATTATGAATTGAAATTGATTATGGATGAATTGGTAAAATGTTGAAAAGTGAGGAATTTCCCAGTTGGACCTTCAGAATAGAAAAAATACGAATGATCTGTTGTTAGAACACATGTGTAGTTCTATGTACAGGCTACTATGTGTTTAAAATGGTTTTAGGTCACGTGTGTAGTACTAAGTGTAGGCTACTACATGTACCAGATAGTTAGGTCGCATGTGTAGTACTAAGTGCAGGCTACTATGCATACCCGACAACTTCAATCATGTGTGTGTACTAAGTGCAGGCTATTACGTGTATCAGATGGTTAGGTCACGTGTGTAGTACTAAGTCCAGGCTACTACATGTACCGGATTGTTGGTCGCATGTGTAGTACTAAGTGCAAGCTACTATGCATACCAGATAGCTTCGATTACAAGGGTGGTAATATGTGCAGGCAACTGTGTATTTGTTATTATTCCGATGAGTTCAACGGGAAATCGACTAAGTGAAAATACTGCGAACATGACCACGTGATGAATAAGTGCAAGTATATGTTTGTGGAAATTTACAAGAACTATGCTTGATAGTTGAGTGAACTTTCGGTAAGATGGAATGGAGTAGGTGAAATTATGTAAGAGTGAAATTTGTAATAAAATAGTTTTGGACAACAATAGTTGTGTAAATTTGAAAACTCACCAAAAATCGTGGAAATCAAATTAGAGGTTGAGTAAGATATGAAATTAAAGCTTATTGAGTCTATTTTCATATAAAGGAAATTGTGTAAGAAAAATAATATCATATTATGAGATATTTTAAGTTTTGTGAGACAGAGTCAGAATGATTTTGGAATCCCCTGTTCTGATTTGGGAAAAACATTAAAAATTGTAAAAAAATAATTATGGGTTATAATTTATATGCTTAAAAAAATTAATGAGTCTATTTTCGAAAGAAATAAACAGAAACATTATCCAAATCTTGTACGAAGAGATAATTCATTTTTAGTATAGAGGGCTCGAAACTGTCAGACAGTGAAATAGGGGTAACTTTAAAGAATAAACTGTACTTATTGGCTAGACCAAAAATTCTGAAACTTTTATGGTAAGAAGATATGTGAGTCTAGTTTCTGGTAAAATTAACGGGGCCATAGCTCTAAATATAAATAATTTAGTGACCGTGACTCAAGAAAATAACTTAACTAAACTTTGAATAAATAGAGAGGAATTGAAAAATAGTATGTTAATATATTGCTTATTATTTTTCATACGAGCTTACTAAGCTTAAAGCTTACTCCCTCCTTTCCATTTCTTTTAGTGTTGTTAGGTCAGCTCGGGGCTGGAGATCGTTGGAGGCAGCATCCCACTTTCAAGCCAATACCTTTGGAGTATTGATACATATGCTAGAAATATCAAGTGAGTGGTATGTATAGGGACCTAGTGCTATGACATGTGTTATTATGATTTGGCTAAATGTATTGGCCTATATTGAGCTATTGTATATGGCCATGAGAGGTGGCTCATATTGATTATGGTTTTCAAGTTTAGCTAATCATGTTACGTTTTAATGCTTATGATTTGATGATATGAATATGTTTGTTTGCCATGCATGGTTGGTAATATGTCATGTGTGTTGAATGCATGTTTTATGACCAATCAAGGTGGTCATGACCATGAATTAAACGTGAAATATGGTAATAAGATGATAGTGCCCTGAACATGGATGTTTGATGTATAAGTTAGTAACCATAGTTTAATGGTATAAGTGATTAATGAGATGACAAGGTCAAATGAATGTGGAATAATGTGGCTAGACTAGTTATCATGAGCAGGTGGAACATATGTATAATGACGAGCTAATGTTTAATGTGTCTTAATAAAGGGTGTTTAATCACTAAAATGATGCCACGAGTTGTGAGTTTTATGTGTATAAGGTTGTAAGGGTTTGTAGGAAACATGAAGGCTTGGAAAATATCCTAAGTGTTAGCCAAACAGGCAGAGACACGGCCATGTGTCTCAGCTGTGTGGAAGACACGGCCTAGAACATAGTCGTGTGGCCTGGCCGTGTCGTTCAAATTATTTTCCTGATGTCACAAACAGAGAGTTACACGCGCTGAAGATACAGGCGTGTCCCAAGCCACACGGGCGTGTGTGACCACACGGTTTAACACACACAGGCGTCTGACTCTCCAAAGCAAGAAATTTGCTAAGTTGTCCAAAGTTTATCGAAGGTTCTCGGTTTAGTCTCGAACCACCTCGATGTATGTTTTAGGCCTCGAAGGCCTGTATAAGGGACGATATACATGTAATAGCCTAAAATTGGGTCTAGTTGGAACAGAGGTTTCGGGACCACAAAATACGAGATAGAAATAATTATTTTATGATTATTTTGAGGTCTATGTTATGATTGCATGATTGTGTGAAAATTTCGTGAAGAAATTCTATCCATAAAGTGCTCAATTTGAAGTTAGGGACTAAATTGAATAAGTTGCAAAACTTGCATTCTAGAAGTTTCTAGTATGAAATTGCTTTGAAATGTTAATTAAGAGACCTTAAATAGAAATTTGACCAATTTCTAAGTGATGGACAAAAATTGGACATGGATGAAATTTTTGAAAGTTTAGTAAGGAAGGGCATTTTGGTCATTTGGTAATTAAAAGAAATAAAAAGGGAAAATAAAGCCAAAATTGACTCATCTTTTTCATGGAGGCCGAAATTAGCATAGGGAAAGCCATGGCTAGGGTTTTCAAGCTTCCCAAGCTCAATAGTAAGTCCGTTCTAACCCCATTTTTCAAGTTCTTTATGTTTTTAAAATCTCGGTAATTTGATTAAGCTTATTCTAGCAATAATTTAAGCTAGGGTTCATATTTGGAAAAATACCCATAGGTGAAATGTGTTAATTTTGCTGTTTTATGATATAATATGAGGTTTTAAATTATGCTAGACAACTTGTGCTACTTGGTTTTGAGTGAAAACGAGTAAAATGGCTTAATCGGTAAAAATACCTAATAGTCATAAGTATATGTTAGAGTGAGAATTTGATGTTGCCATAGAAGGGAAAAGTGATCAGCATGTCATAAAACATAAGAATAAGGGATGAAGTTTAATTCCCGAGCCTAGGGGCAAAAGTGTAAATATGCAAAAGTTTAGGGGCAAAATTTTAATTTTGCCAAAGTTTGAGTTAAGGACTTTTTTGAATAGTACATTAATGAAATAAGTAAAATATGATGTTTTAGATCCCGGAAAATGAGATTTGAACCTAGAATGAGAGAAAAATTGAAAATTGGGAAAGTTAGTAAAATGGCCGTTTTAGTATCGAGGTAAGTTCATATGTATAATAAGCATTAATTTATGCATGTTTTAGTGTAAAATTGATATATTTATTATAATTTCCGAGGTGTTGAAAGTATGTAAATTGGTATGATAATAATACAACAATAATGCTATAATTTATATTTGAAAGTTAAATTTAGTGAATTAATTGAATTATGTTAAATTAAATGATTATGGTGCCAAGTTTATGAATTGATTTAAAAATATGTCTATGGTACATGAAGTGCATTGATTTATCATACATAAATGTGATTTCTATGATTATGGATATTATGGGAAATTGTAAGTTCATATGATTTTTAATAAGGCAATGTGTAATTTAATGTTATTGCCTTGATATTAAATGAGATGTAAGTTTATACGTAAGTAATACATCAATATTACTTGTATTATGATATTTTATGATAATATTGGAAATATGTTTATGGATAATTACTTGATTGGTGAAATTGTTGGAAAAGAGAGAGAAATCCCGGTTGAACATTCGGAAAGATTGAATAATATAGATGGATCGTAGCTAGGTCACATGTATGGTGCTGAGTGCACACCATGTGTACAAGAGAGCTACAAGACATTATGATGTAACTAGGTCGCATGGGTGATACTATGTGTACACCATGTAGACAAGAGAGCTACGGGATATATGTAGCTAGGTCACATGCGTGGTTCCAGGTGAAGGACACCATGTAGACAAGAGAGCTACGAGATAAATTGGCTAGGTCACATGGGTGGTACTGAGTGTTCACCATGTGTACAAGAGAGCCGAACTATATGATGGGTGGAGCTATGTGTTGAAACCACCAAGTATCGAAGATTGATCCGAAGTGTTCAACGAGAGACTCTCTATGTATTGCTTTGTGAGTTTTGTGATAAATAAGTGCAGGAACTTGGTAATGTGAATGATGTGTTCATTAAGTGACCAGGATGTGGTAAGGTTATAAACAAGTAAGTTATACATGAGGATGATTTTATGGTGACCTTGTGATCATCGGCCTATACTTGTGATGTATGAAATATGGTGAAAATGATTTGTGATATGTATGTTAAAATGAGGTTAATACAAAGAAAGTGTGAAAGAGTGAATTAGCAATAAAACTGTTTTGGATAGTAGCAATGACGTAATTTTGAAAAATCACCAAAAATAGTAGAACTTGAGTCAAAGACTAAATAAGATATAAAATTAAAGCTGCATGAGTCTATTTTCATATAAAAGAAACAGATCAAGAAAAGAAGTTCTATATTTTGAGATATTTATGTTTCTGTGAGACTGGTTCAGAATGATTGCGTGATCCCCTGTTCTGAATTTGGAAAATCACAAAAATTTAGATAAAAATAATTAGAGGCTTGAACTTATATTTTTGAAATCCCTAATGAGTCTATTTTTAAGATAAATCAACAAGAACATTATCCGAGTTTTGTACTGTGAGATAATTAATTTTTAGTGAAAAGAGGTCAGAACTGTCAGAAAGTGAAATAGGGGAAATTTTAATGAATAAACTGTACTAATTGGCTAAACCAAAGATTATGAAAATTTTATGGTGGAAAGATATGTGAGTCTAGTTTTAGGGAAAATTTACAGATCCTAATTTGGAGCTCTGTAGCTCGAATTATAAATAAGTGACTATGACTCGTGTGGACAGTTTGATGTGAGCATTTATTAGTAAATTGTGAAATCGTACTTACAAGAATGCTATATACATTAAGGATGTGGAATGGAGAGGAGGAGGAGGAAAATAAATATATGTGGAATACATGGAAACTATGGTATATGAAATATTGATATAATGAAATAAATGATATGTGTTTATAAGAAAACAGAAAGAGAATGATATGTATCATGACATGTATATATATATAAGACTAGTCTCAATGTAATGCTTGTTGGGTATAGAGTTGAATTGAAATGTTTCAGGCAAACATGTTATTTTGCGCATCTAAATTGTGGTATTTTATAAAGATATGATCTAGTTAAATATGAATGCTTGATGGTTAAGCTGAAGATATTTGGTAAGATGATAATCTTGGTATAAATGTATAAGTGGTACTATAATAAACAAGGTAAAATGAGTATGAGAGACACATGTATGATGACATACAAATGCTATGTTTGTGGTTTAATTGAGAATATTTAATCATTAAATGAATATTATGTTATATGCTTTTGATTTTGTATAAGTGTGTAAGAGATTAAGGTTGACTAAAGCTTGGAAAATAGCCTAGGTATATTCCACACAGGCAGAGACACGACCATGTGTCTCAGCCGTGTATGGAGCACGACTTTGGGACACGGGCGTGTGGATCCTTAAAGCATGAAATTTCCAAGATTTTTGTAAGTTCTCAGTTTTGTCCCGAACCCTTTCTAAAGTATGTTTTGGGCTTCGTAGACTCAAATAAGGGATTATGTGTAAGTGAATGAAAGTTTTGAAATATGAATGAAATTTTATGGCCCGTATTTTAGTTTAATGTTTGTATGTTTGTCCGGTAATGCCTCGTACCTTATCCCGACCTCGGGTGCAGGTAAGGGGTGTTACAATACATGTGTTTGAAAAGTTTTGATTTGGACAAAAATTTTATGGCCCGATTTTTGCATGAATAAATGTGTATGTGTTCGGTAATACCTCGTATCCTATCCTAGTCTCGGGTACGGGTAAGGGGTGTTACATTTATTGTTATCAAAGCTATGGTTTATTCTGTTCTCAGACTAACCTAGCATATTTATGGGCAATGTGCCTAATAGTTGAGCGAACTTTTGGTAAGATGTAATGGAGTAGGTGAAATTATGTAAGAGTGAAATTTGTAATAAAACAGTTTTGGACAGCAGCAGTTGTGTAACTTTCAAAAATCACCAAAAATCGTGGAACTTGAATTAGAGGTTGAATAAGATATAAGATTAAATCTTATTGAGTCTATTTACATATAAAGGAAACTTTGTAAGCAGAATAATTTCATATTATGATATATTTTAATTTTTGTGAGACAGAGTCAGAATGATTTTGGAATCCCCTATTTTGATTTGGGAAAATAATTAAAAATTGTACAAAAATAATTTTGGGTTATAATTTATATGCTTAAAATACTTAATGAGTCTATTTTCAAAATAAATAAATGGGAACATTATGCAAAGCTTTTACAAAGAGATAATTAATTTTTAGTATAGAGGGTTTGGAACTGTCGAACACCAAAATAGGGGTGACTTTAAAGAATAAATTGTACTTATTGGCTAGACCAAAAATTTTGAAATTTTTATGGTAAGAATAGATTTGAGTGTAGTTTTTTTTGAAATTAGCAGTTCTCAATTTGGAGTCTCGTAGCTCTGGATATAAATAATTTAGTGACCATGACTCAAGAAAATAGCTTAACTGGACTTTGAATAAATATAGAGGAATTGAAAAATAGCATGTTAATACATTACTTATTAGTTTTCATGCGAGCTTACTAAGCCTAAAGCTTACTCCCTCCTTTCCATTTCTTTTAGTGTTGTCAGGTCAGCTTGGGGTTGGAGATCGTCGGAGGCAGCATCACGCTATCAAGCCAATACCTTTGGAGTATTGGTACATATGTTAGAAATATCAAGTGAGTGGCATGTATAGGGACCTAGTTCTATGACATATGTTATTATGATTTTGCTAAATGTATTGGCCTGTATCGAGCTATTGTATATGGCCATGAGAGGTGGCTCATATTGATTATGGTTTGTAAGTCTAGCTAATCATGTTACGTTTTAATGCATATGATGTGATGATATGAATATGTTTGTTTGCCATGCATGGTTGGTAATATGTCCTGTGTGTTGAATGCATGTTTTATAACCAATCGAGGTGGTCATGCCCATGAATTAAACAAGTACTATGGTAATAATATGATAGTTCCTTGAACATGGATGTTTGATGTATAAGTTAGTAACCATAGTTTAATGGTATAAGTGATTAATGAGATGACAAGGTCAAATGAATGTGTAATAATGTGGCTAGACTAGTTATCGTGAGTAGGTGGAACATATGTATAATGACGAACTAATGTTTAATGTTGATCGTGTTATTCGTAATAGGTTTTAAATATTTATAATTACTCGTTCTTGAACTAACTATTATCGCGATGTAGGCAAGTGTACCTATCGAACAGTAGTATAGTTTAGCAAGACCGGATTGTCGAACCCAAAGGAACTAGAAGTACTAGTAATGACTATCTTTTTAGTATCTAGCCTAAGAATAATAGGGTTTTATTTTAATTAACTAATTATCTAAACTAAGAACGCATAGAGAAAAGAATTGGGGAATTGCTTTTGGGAAACATCGATTGACTTAAGACAATACCTAAGGAAAAATCCACCTAGACTTTACTTGTTATTCTAGCTCCGAATCGGACGATTTATTCATTCAACTTGTTTCGTAGAGATCCCTAAGTTATGTTATTATCCCTATTCAAGACTAATAACGTCTAATCCTTACATTGAATAATCGAGACTTTTCTCTAATTAACACTCTAGGGTTGCATTAACTCAATCTATGGATTCCCTTAGTAGGTTTCACCCTAAACCGGCAAAATCTTGTTACCCTATTTCTAGGCGCGCAATCAACTCCACTTAATTATGATAAATGTACTCTTAGACAGGGTTTATTCCTCTTTTGAATAAGAGCTTATCTTGAATCAGTATTCTGGGATATCAAAATAGGAATTAAGAACACATAATTAATAACAAGTTAAATATTATCATACGATTCAAAAAATAATAACAAGGTTCGTCTTAGGTTTCATTCCCCTTAGGTATTTAGGGGTTTTAGTTTATAACTAAATAAGAAGACATCTCAGAAGAATAAAGAATACAAAACATAAAGAAAACCCAAAACTCCTGAAGGGAAATTGAGGAGAGATCTTCAGTCTTGATGATGAATCCGGCTTCTAAGATGGATTAATCGGCTTCCTTGGAGTAATTCCTTACTCCCCCTTCTCTGTCTCCTCTTTTCTCCTCTTCTAGGGTGTATTTATAGGCTTTGGAGTGCCTTTTAGCCCTCAAAAGTGGTCTTTTCTGAATTGGACTTAACTTTGGCTCGGCAGGGTGTGACACGCCTGTGCGATTACATCAGACCGTGTTCGAGCCTGTTAGAATGGAAGGGAAGTGTGCTATGCCCGTGTGAGTCGTGCTTCGATTCTGCCAGATTGACACGGCTGTGTGGTCTTCCTGTGTGAGGAAGTCCAGGCAGTGTTAAGTTCGTACTTTGGCCCATTTTCTCTATTTTTGGCCCGTTTCTAGTTGCTATCGCTCTTCTATGCTCTCTTAAGTATAAAACATGAAATTAAAGCATTAGGAGCATCAAATTCACCAATTCTAATGGAAAATCATCCATAAAATGCGTTAAACATGGGGTAAAAATATGTATAATTTACGGTTTATCAAATACCCCCACACTTAAGCATTTGCATGTCCTCAAGCAAAATCCTCAACTCATAATCAAAATAAATTCTCCTCAAATTATAATTCTTATCGATAATATCTCAAAATAATCCATAGGTAATCATAATTTGAGATTTCAACTAAAAGAATAAAAAGTTTCAAACATTCCAAGTTGAGTATTTCATCATGCAAACATAGGTGTCTCTCCGCATCTAAGTAATTACCTTTGATTCAGAATATCACAGAGTTTCACATCCTCACTAAAGATTCACTCAAATCACTCGAGGTGTTTAAGGACAATAAATGAAGCACTCAATAGTCAATAATGAAAAGTCATTACCATAGGCTTGCATGAAAATCAAATCTCCACCACTATAATTTAAGATGATACATCAATCAAAAGGTCTTTTGAGGGTTATAGTGCGGCTTGGTTAGGGGGTTGTGGTCACAAGCTGAAAGAAAGAGTTAGAATCGAGATTGAATTGAAGGATTGCCTAACTAGAAAAGAGTTAATCTTCATTTGCGTACAACAGAGCTTCTTTCAGAATATGAAATTACAGATATGTATACATAGTGTTTTTTTTAAAGAACAAGTTAAATATTTAGACTAACTATTAAGCTGAAAACATAGCTAAGCAATCCATTCAACTCAAATCTCGACAAAAATAGGGATTAATTTAGGGGATTATAACAATAATGGGTTAAAGGTTAATATTAAGGGTAATACAAGAAATGGCTTGTTAGGCTCAAGGGGGTTTACTAGGGGTTAATCGTGGAGGTAGGCTTTTCATGACATGAGTGGGTTAATCCTAAGTGCTTAATCATTTTGATATATCAAATCAAATGGTGTGGTCTTGACATGCATAATCAAGCAAGTTCTAGAATAACAGTTCAATACTGACGCACTCAAAGCAATAATAAAAAGTGAGCATGAAAGAATTAATAGATGCTCAAAAGGCTCAAAAATCTCACACAAAAAATTATGGCTTTTTGATGTTTAGACTCGTGAATTCCAATTCAAAGTAATACCTAAACTTGGGGAAACAACCTATAATTTTAAATTCTTAAAAATCAACTTATCATGCTTGATTCTCTAATGTCTTAAAGCTTAAACAATCAATGCATAAATCCCTATGTTTTAATTCAAGATATATCAATTAAAATCATAAATCAATTAAAATTTATCCTAAATATTATATGAACGCTTTTCAAGAGAACAAGGTGATTATTCAGGGATTTTTTTGATAATGAAATAAATACCTCCCCTCACACTTAAGATGTACATTGCCCTCAATGTACAAAGATAGGTATTATAAAAATAAAAATAAGATAGGGAGAGAAGTGAAACTTCCTGTATGATGAATTCCTCGAACTAGAGTTTTGGAGAGTAATCGGTTCGAGAGTGGAGGAAGATACTCTGGCGGTCATAGAGGTTCATTAGTCCATAAGTCCTGCACCAATAGAATATTATATCTAGTGGTAGCTATGGTCGTGGTCGAGCAGGACATGGCGGTCGTGGAGAACCTTTCCCGGTGGAATTTTAGTTTCTATGTGATGATGAGCTTAAGAGCTCTATATAACTGTGATAAAATCAAGAACTTTTTAGGGGATACTAGGAAGAATAATTACTCGAAAAGAAATAACAGAATTTAATAATAAAATTTCTAAAATCTAATAAAAATAAAAAGCAGTTTCAATAAAAATTAAAAACATAAAATAAGAAATAAATAGTTCCAAACATCTTCATCGCTGGATGGTTCGCGAGGTGGGACTGGTGATGAGATGTGGAGGTCCTGACAAATCTGCTGTAGAGTAGCATCAATGTTGTCAAATAATTGAAAGCACTGTTGCTCAAATCGGGTGAGGTGCTCAAAGATGTCAGCATATGAAGCCGCCGCATAAACTGGACGGGAGGGTGGTGGTGGCTACGTCGGTGGGTCCTCGTGTTGTGAGGGGACATCATTATGAATGTCCTTGTAGGTTTCCTCCTTGGTAGATTAGGCGAGATGATACTGGGGAGGGTAGGTTCCTCGGCGCCTCTCGATCATCTTCATGCTAAGCATGCTTGAGATGTCTTGTGGAGACATCTGGCCGATGAGGGTGAGGGATGATTCTTGGGCCATGGTGTTGAGGAGCCCAAAGTGTCGCACCAGCCTAGTCACGTAGGGGTCAATGGAGATGACCCCCTTCCGATGCCGCTCTGTCTGGTGCTGAATTGTCAGGGCAATGAAATAGGCAAGGTCGATGACGTGCCCTTACGACATGCACCATAACAAGTAGACGTCGTGGGTGTTGACGACGCCAGTGGTCTCTTACCTCCTTGTAATCGTGTGAGCTAAAATAACGTGCAAGTACCTCAGGGATGATGGGAAAACTGAGGCCTTGGAGCGACTAGGATTGTACGAGGCCGTGCTAGGGGCCAAAGTGTGCCAGCACTTCGAGGGAGAGAAATGTATGTGGCCACTGAGAGCATGTAGTTCATTCTCCTCCCTGAACTCCTCCGTATATAAGTCTAGTGCAGCACCAAACTCTGGGACGCTTAGCTGGTAGATTAATCCACCTAGGCAAAATTGAACCCTGCTGGGATCATCGTACCTTGTCATCACGGTCTGAAGATGGAATGTTGAGCATAATTTCATCGTGGGCTCGAGGTATGTCAGCTCAATAATCTCGAAGAACAGCTCCCAAGGGCCGGTGGTTAGGAGAGCCCGAATCACGTCAGCCATCTGAACTTATTCTATGGCAGCCCAGTCGATGCAGTGGCCTGTTGCTAAAGGTCAGGCCCGTAATATTTGAAACAGTTCTTCTTGGGGCCCGTTGGTGAATTGGAGGAAAGGGTGATCAATTTCTGCGGTAGGACTCAAAGAAGATGACACTCTCTTCCTTTTCTTTGAAGTAGGGATAGCGGATTTCTTTCCTCGTGAAGATGACATCGTATACCTATAATTTGTAAAGAAGAATAATAGTAAATACATGAATTTGGAAAGCCATGATTTTAAACTACTAATTTCAGCCAAACTATGAACCAAATTCAACCAACAAAATTCTTTTTGATAGCATAATTTCGCGACATTATAAGGGCATGAGTATGGGCATAATAATGGCATGTGAATGACAAAGGAATGAAGCTTTCCAAACAACCTACATTAACATAAAATGCATGATAAATAATCTAATAATGCAGGAAATAATGAAAAAAATGAACATAGTATGATAAAAATAACAATTATTTTAAGAATAAGCATTAAAAATAAGTAGAATAGAGGTGAAAAGAGTGAACAAACGCTACGGGAGAGAGATTGGGCATAAAAAATGGAGTGAGAAGTGGCACACAGGCGTGGCAAGGAGGCCGTGTGGAGTAGCAGTGACTAGGGTTAGGGTTTTGAATGGAGAAGAAGGTGAATAGTGCAGGGTATTTATAAATTTTGGGGCACACGGCCAGGGCATACGCCCATGTCCCCCAATTTTAGCCTGTGTGATTCGTGAATTTCAAATTTGGGCTCGTTTGACATTTAGTACACGCCCGTGTTCCTCGGGCGTGTGGGTGCACACGGCCATGTCGCACAGTCGTGTCTAGCTTCATTTGCTTCTCCCAAGCCCGTGTTAATTGGGCAAGCTCGACCACGGCCGTGGCATTTTATCGTATCCCGTGTTGGGGAAATCCTTGCCCTGTTTTCACAAGGCCTTAAGCACGCCCTTGTGCTTGGCCGTGTCTCTGTGGAAACACCTATATTCAAGATTTCTATTAGTAAGTTACGAGTTAAATACCAAAATTTAAAGAAATTAATATTGTTAGTGCTCGGGTTGCCTCTCGAGAAGCGCTTATTTATAGTCTAATCTCGACTTACCACTCCGTTGTATGATCATTGTGGTTCGAGGAGTTTATAATCCTCATTCTTGCTGTTAATCTCATCAAAATAAGGTTTTAATCGGGTGTTGTTTACCTTAAAAGTGTCAAACTTGGGATGACTCACCTCCACCGTACCGAATGGAAAAATACTGAGTACTGTAAGAGGGATTTCCTCATTCGTTGTGGTAGTGACAATGTTGGAATCTGCGGCATCTAATAAGACCTTATCACCAACATTAAGTTGATTTTGAGAGGTATCGAGCTTGTTTTGGCGTAGTTTCAATTTTTTGGGTGTTCTTGGTTTGTGCGTCCGCCATTCATCGAGTTCCTCGATTTGTAGTCTTCGATCTTCATGAACAGGTCCTTTACTTGAGAATGACTCGTGTACTTCCTTTAGACTTATCTCCTGCAAAGTGATTTGTATTATGTGGTTAGTTTTAGTAGAATGGTTTAAATGATCACCTTCAATTCCTGATGTGTTGCTTGAATTGCGAGCTTGAAGGGTGATTGTTTCGTCTCCCACCCGGAGTGTGAGTTCACCTGTGCCAACATCAATGATGGTTTTAGTAGTTGCTAAAAAGGGCCTTCCTAGAATTAAGGGAGTGTTGCTATCCTCTTCTATGTCTAGAACAATAAAGTCAATAGGAAATATAAATTTATCGATTTTAACTAGCACATCTTCAATAATACCTCTAGGGAATCTTATAGTTTTATCTGCTAATTGAATGCTCATCCTAGTCTATTTGGGTTTCCTGAGACCTAGTTGCTTAAACATTTTGTAAGGCATGACGTTGATACTAGCCCCTAGATCAGCTAATGCATGATTAACATCTAAACTACCAATTAAGCAAGGAACAATAAAGCTCCCTGGGTCTTTTAGTTTGTTGGGTAGTTTATTTTGGAGAATGGCCAAGCAAACTGCGTTTAGCTCCACATGCGACGCTTCGTCAAACTTTCGGTTATTTGCTAAAAGCTCCTTTAAAAATTTCATTGCGTTTGGCATCTGCGATAGTGCTTCAATAAACGGTAAGTTAATATGTAATTTTTTAAGAGTTTAAGGAATTTACTAAATTGTTCATCTGAATGGTCTTCCCTTGTCGCGTTGGGGTATGGCACACGAGGTTTATATTCAACAGTCACTAGTTTGCTTGTATTTTGATCTACCTTACCTTGACCTTTGCTTACCACAGTTTCTTGTCACGGTTCTGGTTCAGGCTCCACAAATCCTTTTTCATCTTGAACATTAATCGTGTTGAGCTATTTCTTTGGGTTGGGTTCAATATTACTTGGCAAACTACCTTGTGGTCATTCAGAGATTAGTTTGGAAAGCTGGCCTATTTGAGTTTCGAGCCCTTGGATCGATGCTTGTTGATTTTTAAGTGTTGTCTTGGTATTCTGAAAACGGGTTTTTGACACTGATATAAACTTTGAGAGGATCTCTTCAAGTTTTGGCTTCTTTTCCTGTTGGTAGGGTGGTTGCTGAAAACCCATAGGATGTTGTGATCTTTGATTTCCTTGGCCTCCCCACGAAAAATTGGGGTGGTTCCTGCATTGTAAGTGTTACTAAATGGATTGTTTTGAGGTCGAGGATTATTATCCATGTAGTTTAATTGCTCATTATCCATGCTGTGGCCATAAGGTTGGTATTCCGAATAGCTTGTTCCACCGCTACTTGCTTCGCACTGCATTACTGGGTGAACTTGTGAAGAACTAAGAAAACCATCAATCTTTTTATTTAAGAGTTCTACCTGATTAGAGAGCATGGTGACTGAATCGACGTTATAAACGTCGACTGTTTTAGTTGCCTTTGTCCTCATGACTTGCCACTGATAGTTATTCAGTTACATCTCCTCTATAAACTCATAGGCATCTTCAGGTGTTTTATTGTTGATGGTTCCACCTGCCGCTGCGTCAACCATTTGCCGAGTCAAAGGATTCAGACCATTGTGAAATGTTTGTACTTGGAGCCAAAGCGGTAACCCATGGCGAGGGCACCTTCTCAGTAAGTCCTTGTATCTCTTCCATGCATCTTAGATGGTTTCTAAATCCATCTGCACAAAAGAAGAGATGTCATTACGTAATTTAGCCATTTTAGCCGGTGGAAAATATTTTAGTAAGAATTTTTCGATAATTTGTTCCCAAGTAGTAATCGACCCTCGTGGTAACAAGTTCAACCACTGTTTAGCTTTGTTCCTTCATGAAAAAGGGAATAACCGAATACAAATGGCATCATCAGAAATGCAATTTATTTTAAATGTATCGTAAAATTCCAGAAAGTTTGCTAAGTGAGTGTTGAGATCTTCATCCTGCAAACCATCAAACTGAACAAATTGCTATATCATCTGAATAGTGTTAGGTTTAATTCAAAAGTATTTTCAACTACAACAAGTCTAACTATGCTAGATTCAGTTCTTGTTAAAGAAGGTTTAGCATAATCATACATAGTGCATGGAGCAGGATTTTGATTAACCGCAATTGCAGGAGGTAGTTGATTGCCTTGGTTTTCAGCCATCTCTTTGGTTGGGGGTTGAGTATCATCTTCTTACTCGTTCTCCGAGTATCTTAAGCTTCGCCTTATTTCTCTTTGGTTTCTATATACTGTGCGATCGATTTCTTTGTCAAAAAGTAATGGTCTCGACGGGTTTCTTCTAGTCATAAACTATGAAAACCTACCAAGAGAAGGAAAAAGCAAGTTAATAAATAATAATTAAATTAAATTAAATTGCAAGAAAAATAAATAACTAAAGTAATAAAAATTAAGCGTTCCTAATACCTTAGTTCCCCGGCAACGGCGCCAAAAACTTGATCGCGTTATTTCGTGATAGGTTTAAAATATTTATAATTACTTGTGACAGCCCAAAATTGACCCTACTCGGGAAGTGGTTTCGAGACCACAAAACCGAGTCTTATAAATAATTAAAGATTATATTCTGTGTTTATGATGTGCGTAAATGCTTGTGTGATAGTTCCGTACTTTAATTTGGTCAGTGTATGTGGAATTTATTAGTAGGGACTTATGTGAGACAATTTAGAAATATGCTAGGCAAGTGTTCAAGTGGCCCATTAATATATGTGGGAAAGTGTTTGTCCTTGCATGTCAAATTAGCCAAATTAAAGCATAGTGGCTGGCCATGCTATGGGTGGAAACATGTCACCAACATGTTATGCTAGTGATGTATGCTAAGAAAATAAAATAAAGAGCATGGTAATTAAACAATGAAAAGGAAGGGTGATGAAAAAAAAATGGTCTCATCCATACCCCCCCTTGTTGCCGTGAGTTGAGGAAAGAAAACAAAAAAAAATGTGTTCATTCTTGAACACCTTTGGCCGAATAGAGGAAAGAAAGGAAGGGGAAGAGCTTGAGAAAATCGGCTATGGTGGTTTGCTAGACTAAGGTATGTTTGATGTTGTTCTTGAGATGCATGCATGTTTTAATAGTTGACTTGAGTTCTAAAAACCCATGGTTCAATTTTGTGGATTGATGATGATTTTGTGTTTTGCCATTGATGAGTGCTTGAGCTTTTTGATAGTTGTTGATGAAAAGTGAAAGATATGTTAAAGATTAATATGTTAAATTAAGGCTTGGTAAGCTAGCTATTAAGGTGAAATGCTAATGTTAGTATTTGATTTGGTAATAATCTGTTTGGGGACAGCAGCAGTAAGGTGATTTTGGAAAATCGCCATAATTTGTAGGAGTTGAATTAGAAGCTGAGTGAATTATGCCATTAAAGCTTGAAGAGTCTATTTTCTTACAAAAGAAACTATAAAAACAAAAGAGTTACCGATCTTGAGATATTTGAAGTATTGTGGGGCTGAGTCAAAATGACTACTAGATTCCCTGTTCTGTTTTTAGGAAATCATTATAAATTGTACAAAAATGATTATAAGATAAAATTTATATGCTTAGACTCCTTAATGAGTCTAGTTTCAAATGAGATCAAATACAACACATTTTGAATTCTGTAAAATGAGAAATTTGATTCGTAGTGAAGAGTGGTCAGAATAGTCAAACAGTGAAACAGGGGAAACTTTAAGAAAAATCTGGTATTGATTGGCCAAGCCAAAAATTATGAAAATTTTATGGATGGAAGATATACGAGTCTATATTCAGGGAAAATTAACGGCTAGTGATTTGGAGTTTTGTAGCTCCAGTTATAAACAATTTAGCGACTACTGCTCGGGAAAACAGCTCGTAGTGAATATGTGATTTTGTTGTAAACATTAATGAAAATTTGCCAATGAGTTATTTATTGACTATTATAAAGCTTACTATAATCTATGTGTGTGAAGGTCAAATCAATATATATATTATTCTGAAAGTAATACTTGAATAGTCGATTAATGACTATTTTAAATTTTGTTGAACTTAAGCTCAAGAGCAAAAGGGAACTAGATCCGATAAAGGCAAAGAAAAGATCACTGAGTAGTCGAGTTGGAACCGTCTTACCCAACACAAGGTAAGTCATTAAGCATGTAGTTGGTATTATTTCAAATGGTCATAATGTTTATGTATTGATGCTGAATGGAATAAATAAATATACATAAATATATATGCATGTACGTATGAGATGATGAAATTGTTGAATGAAAAGAAAAGAGGTAAGATGTACTGAGTTGTTGATCTCGGCACTAAACGTGCGGGTATAACCATTTATGACCATGAGATTGGCGCTAAGTGCGCGGGATTAAATTGTACAGCACTAAGTGTGCGATTTGACTATGTTGCACTAAGTGTGCGAAATGAATATGATGCACTAAGTGTGCGAATTGACCATGCGGCACTAAGTGTGCGAGTTTGACTATGTAGCACTAAGTGTGCGATTTGATTACGTAGCACTAAGTGTGCGAGTTGATTATATAGCACTGAGTGTGCGGACTCAATATGCATTCGTGAATCATTATGGACACTATGTGTGCGACACTATTGAGTCGATCGCGGACAGCGGATCGGGTAAGTGTCTTGAGTACATGGCTAATAGGTGCTATGCTTATACTTGGTGTTGAGCTCGGTAAGTTTGAACCTATGTGACAACTATACTTGAAGTCACGTACATAAAATTTATCGTAGGATGGGTGAAAGGCCGTTTAGTCGTTTGATTGTAACGAAAATAAATTGATTTATGAAAATGCTTCAATGTCCTATTGATGAGTATATGGAATGTGAATGCATGAATTGATATGAAATTGAATCGATAGGTTGGAGGAACTATGGTATGGTTCGGAATGGATGGAGTAATTAGCCTCGTTCCATTTTGTTTTCTATTGTGATAATGTTATTGATGGATGGTAGTGCATAGCTTATGACTTACTGAGTTATAAACTCACTCGGTGTTTCCTTGTCACCTATTCTAGGTTTCTTGGACACATCTCTTTTTGCGTGATCGGGCCGTCATCGAAGTCATCACACCGGATAGCAAGTTTTGGTACTTTCTTCTTAGTTGGCTTAGAAGAACATTTTGGCATGTATAAGCTATTACGTTGTGTTTGAACTTTGGCATGTAAACTTTAAGCCATGCGAAAATGGCACGAATGTTCGATTGAGTTGGATCAAGGGTAGGCATGAAATGGACCTAGTTACTTTCGTAACAGATGCTGGCAGCAGCAGTGTCATGAGATTGAAAAATCACTAAAAATAGTAGGAGTGGAATTAATTGATGAATAAATTATGTAATCGAAGCTCGATGAGTCTGTTTTCATGAGGAAGTAACGAAAAGATCATATGGGCAGTATATTAAGAGATAATCAGATTTTTGTGGGACAGGGCCAGAACGGTTTCTGGATTCCCTGCTCCGACTTTGGAAATTCATTATAAATTAACCAGAGATAATTAGGGGTCGTACGATATATGTATAGATTCCTCTCTGAGTCTAGTTTTCATAGAATCAAACGACATCAGTATTGAAGCCCTGTGCAGGGAGATATCCAAGTCGTAATGGGCAAAGGTCAGTGTAGTCGACCCCTGCAACATGGGAGACTTTGACTAATAAACTGTACTAATTGGCCCGATCAAAAATTCTAGAAAAAAATACATAGATGGGCACATGAGTCTAGTTTCTGGGAAAAATTACGAAACTGATTTTCGAGTTACGAAACTCAAGATATTATTTTTAAAACGACTAGTACACAGATTGGGCAGTGTCTGGAAAATAAATTTTATAAGGGGTTAAAGTCAGTTAACACCTCGTGTTCGACTCCGGTGTCGGTTTCGGGTTCGGGGTGTTACATTTGATTGGTATCAGAGCTATGGTTTAGTCGGTTCTAGGACTACCATAGCACGTATGAGTCTAGCTATACATGCCTTAATGTTAATGTTTAAAAGGGTGATGACTTCTGACGGTTGAAATGTTTTTGTTTTGATTAGTAAATGGATCCCGGTGTAGAAAGAACCCTAGCGGATGACGTTGAGAGCGTAGCGGCTGCTCCTGCACAAGGGACGCCGCCTGTTGAACTTCAGTCATCTGCGAATAATCAAGGTGAGGGGGCTAAACAAGCCTTCTTTACCATGATGAATGAGTGGGTCGCGCAATATGCCCGAACCAACCCGGCTGTCCAACAATTCCCAAATTTGAATAATCCACCCCAAGAGCCTGTAATGCCATCAGTCACTGATCCTGTGAGGCTGAGTAAGCCACCTGTAGACTTGATTAGGAAGCGTGGGGCCGAGGAGTTCAAGGCCATAGTAACTGATGATGCCGAAAGGGCCGAGTTCTGGCTTGATAACACCATTCGGGTGTTCGATGAATTGTCATGCACACCTGACGAATGTCTAAAATGTGCTGTATCTTTGTTGCGAGACTCAGCCTACTATTGGTGGAGGACATTGATTTCCATAGTCCCGAACGAGCGAGTAACTTGGGACTTCTTTCAAACGGAATTCCGAAAGAAATTTATTAGCCAACGGTTCATTGATCAGAAGCGTAAGGAGTTCTTGGAACTCAAGCAAGGCCGTATGACTGTATCTGAATACGAACATGAATTCGTAAGACTCAGTAGGTATGCCCGGGAGTGTGTAGCTGATGAGGTTGCTATGTGCAAAAGATTTGAGGAAGGATTGAATGAAGATTTAAAGCTACTAATGGGTATTTTGGAAATAAAAGAATTCGTAACACTAGTCGAACGAGCCTGCAAGGCGGAAGAACTTGGAAAGGAGAAGAGGAAGGCTGAATTTGAAGCTAGAGATTATCGTAAAAGATCGACGGGTAAAGCTCCGTTCTCAGCTGTAAAGAAGTTCAGGGAGGACATTAATAAGTCGAGGGCGACTGCGGGAATTTCCATCAGGGCAAGACCATCGATGGGCTCCCGAGCTACTTCGGTAGCTAGTGTGGGCAATAATCGTCACGAGAAACCTGAATGTCCCCAATGTGGAAGACGACACCTAGGTGAATGTTGGGGCAAGTCTACTAGCAGGGCCTGTTACGGATGCGGTTCGAAGGACCACTTCATTAGAGATTGCACGGAGCTGGATGAGAAGAATAAGATTCAAGGTGCAAGACCTAGTGGAGTGACATCTAGAGGTAGACCACCGAGAATTTTAGGAGGCAGGGGTGGTAGTCAGAGGGGGGGCCTCTGATACGGCCGATCGAGCCGAGAACCGTACTCCTGCTAGAGCATATGCCATTCGCGCACGAGAGGAGGCATCCTCCCCCGATGTCATCACTGGTACCTTCACTCTCTTTGATACTAATGTGATTGCATTGATTGACCCTGGTTCTACTCATTCATATGTATGCGAAACCTTAGCAACCAGTAAGACTCTACCTGTTGAGTCTACTGAGCTCGTAATTCGAGTATCAAACCCTTTGGGTCAATGCGTACTTGTTGATAAAGTGTGTAAGAGATGCCCTCTAATAATCCGAGAATCCTGTTTTTCGGCCGATTTGATGCTTTTGCCGTTCGACGAGTTTGATGTTATTCTTGGTTTGGATTGGTTAACCGCGCATGATGCGGTTGTGAATTGCAAAAGCAAGACTATCGATTTGAGGTGCGCAAATAACGAAATAATCCGAGTTGAGTCTGCGGACTTAAGGGGGTTGCCAGCTGTAATATCAGCAATGTTGGCCCAGAAATATGTAAGGAAAGGGTGCGAAGCATACCTCGCGTATGTACTTGATGACAAGGAGTTAGAAAAGAAACCCGAATCGGTGCCGGTGGTTTGTGAATACCCGGATGTTTTTCCTGAAGAGTTACCGGGTTTGCCACCTGTTCGGGAGGTAGAGTTTGGTATTGAGCTTGTACCTGGAACTACGCCAATTTCGATCGCTCTGTATCGTATGGCACTAACCGAGTTAAAAGAGTTGAAAGCTCAGTTGCAAGAATTGACGGATAGAGGTTTCGCTCGACCGAGTTTCTCACCTTGGGGTGCACCAGTATTGTTCGTGAAAAAGAAGGACGGAACCATGAGGTTGTGCATTGACTATCGTCAACTGAATAAAGTGACGATAAAGAATAAGTATCCGTTACCGCGTATTGATGATCTGTTTGATCAATTAAAGGGAGCATCGGTGTTTTCAAAGATAGATTTGAGATTGGTATGTACTGAGTTGTTGATCTCGGCACTAAACGTGCGGGTATAACCATTTATGACCATGAGATTGGCGCTAAGTGCACGGGATTAAATTGTACAGCACTAAGTGTGCGATTTGACTATGTTGCACTAAGTGTGCGAAATGAATATGATGCACTAAGTGTGCGAATTGACCATGCGGCACTAAGTGTGCGATTTGATTACTTAGCACTAAGTGTGCGAGTAGATTATATAGCACTGAGTGTGCGGACTCAATATGCATTCGTGAATCATTATGGACACTATGTGTGCGACACTATTGAGTCGATCGCGGACAGCGGATCGGGTAAGTGTCTTGAGTACATGGCTAATAGGTGCTATGCTTATACTTGGTGTTGAGCTCGGTAAGTTTGAACCTATGTGACAACTATACTTGAAGTCACGTACATAAAATTTATCGTAGGATGGGTGAAAGGCCGTTTAGTCGTTTGATTGTAACGAAAATAAATTGATTTATGAAAATGCTTCAATGTCCTATTGATGAGTATATGGAATGTGAATGCATGAATTGATATGAAATTGAATCGATAGGTTGGAGGAACTATGGTATGGTTCGGAATGGATGGAGTAATTAGCCTCGTTCCATTTTGTTTTCTCTTGTGATAATGTTATTGATGGATGGTAGTGCATAGCTTATGACTTACTGAGTTATAAACTCACTCGGTGTTTCCTTGTCACCTATTCTAGGTTTCTTGGACACATCTCTTTTTGCGTGATCGGGCCGTCATCGAAGTCATCACACCGGATAGCAAGTTTTGGTACTTTCTTCTTAGTTGGCTTAGAAGAACATTTTGGCATGTATAAGCTATTACGTTGTGTTTGAACTTTGGCATGTAAACTTTAAGCCATGTGAAAATGGCACGAATGTTCGATTGAGTTGGATCAAGGTTAGGCATGAAATGGACCTAGTTACTTTCGTAACAGATGCTGGCAGCAGCAGTGTCATGAGATTGAAAAATCACTAAAAATAGTAGGAGTGGAATTAATTGATGAATAAATTATGTAATCGAAGCTCGATGAGTCTGTTTTCATGAGGAAGTAACGAAAAGATCATATGGGCAGTATATTAAGAGATAATCAGATTTTTGTGGGACAGGGCCAGAACGGTTTCTGGATTCCCTGCTCCGACTTTGGAAATTCATTATAAATTAACCAGAGATAATTAGGGGTTGTACCATATGTATAGATTCCTCTCTGAGTCTAGTTTTCATAGAAACAAACGGCATCAGTATTGAAGCCCCGTGTAGGGAGATATCCAAGTCGTAATGGGCAAAGGTCAGTGTAGTCGACCCCTGCAACATGGGAGAATTTGACTAATAAACTGTACTAATTGGTCCGACCAAAAATTCTAGAAAAAAATACATAGATGGGCACATGAGTCTAGTTTCTGGGAAAAATTACAAAACTAATTTTCGAGTTACGAAACTCAAGATATGATTTTTAAAACGACTAGTACACAGATTGGGCAGTGTCTGGAAAATAAATTTTATAAGGGGTTAAAGTCAGTTAACACCTCGTGTTCGACTCCGGTGTCGGTTTCGGGTTCGGGGTGTTACATTACTCGTTCTTGAACTAACTATTATCGTGATGTAGGCAAGCGTACCTATCGAACAGTAGTATAGTTTAGCAAGACCAGATTGTTGAACCCAAAGGAACTAGAAGTACTAGTAATGACTGTCTTTTTATTATCTAGCCTAAGAATAATCGGGTTTTGTTTTAATTAACTAATAATCTAAACTAAGAACGCACAGAGAAAAGAATTGAAGAATTGCTTTTAGGAAAAATCGATTGACTTAAGACAATACCTAAGGAAAAATCCACCTAGACTTGTTATTCTGGCTCCGAATCGGACAATTTATTCATTCAACTTGTTCCGTAGAGATCTCTAAGTTATGTTATTATCCCTTTTCAAGACTAATAACATCTAATCCCTAGATTGAATAACCGAGACTTTTCTCTAATTAACACTCTAGGATTGCATTAACTCGATCTATGGATCCCCTTATTAGGTTTCACCCTAATTTGACAAAATCTTGTCACCTTATTTCTAGGCGCGCAATCAACTCCGCTTAATTATGATAAATGTACTCTTAAACAGGGTCTATTCCTCTTCTGAATAAGAGCATATCTTGAATCAGTATCCTGGGATATCAAAAAGGGAATTAAGAACACATAATTAAGAACAAGTTAAATATTTGTCATACGATTCAAAAAATAATAACAAGATTCATCTTTGGTTTGATTCCCCTTAGGTATTTAGGGGTTTTAGTTCATAACTAAATAAGAAAACATCTCAGAAGAATAAAGAATACAAAACATAAGGAAAACCCAAAACTCTTGAAGGGAAATTGAGGAGAGATCTTCAGTCTTGATGACGAATCCAGCTTCTGAGATGGATCAATCGGCTTCCTTGGAGTAATTCCTTACTCCCCCTTCTTTGTCTCCTCTTTTCTCCTCTTTTAGGGTGTATTTATAGGCTTTGGAGTGCCTTTTAACCCTCAAAAGTGGCCTTTTCTGAATTGGACTTAACTTAGGCTCGGTAGGGACATGCCCGTGTGTGATTACTTCAGGCCGTGTTCGAGCCTGTTAGAATGGCACGGGCGTGTGCTATGCCTGTGTGAGTCGTGCTTCGATTCTTTCAGATTGACACGGCTATGTGGTCTGCCCGTGTGAGGAAGTCCAGGCCGTGTTAAGTTCGTACTTTGGCCCATTTTCTTTGTTTTTGGCCCGTTTCTCATTCCTTTCGCTCTCTTATGCTCTTTTAAGTATAAAACATGAAATTAAAGCATTAGGAGCATCAAATTCACCAATTCTAATGGAGAATCATCCATAAAATGCGTTAAACATGGCGTAAAAATATGTATAATTTACGGTTTATCAAATGTGTCTTAATAAAGGGTGTTTAATCACTAAAATGATGCCATGAATTGTGAGTTTGATGTGTATAAGGTTGTAAGGGTTTATGGGAAACATGAAGGCTTGGAAAATAACCTAAGTTTTAGCAACATGAGAAGAGACACGGCCATGTGTCTCAGCCGTGTGGAGGACTCGGCCTAGCACACGGGTATGTGGCCTGGCCGTGTCGTTTAAATTGTTTTGCTTATGTCACAATCAGAGAGTTACACGGGCTGCAGACACAGGCGTGTGTGACCACACGGTTCAACACACATGGGCGTGTGACTCTCCAAAGCAAGAAATTTGCTAAGTTGTCCAAAGTTTATCAAAGGTTCTCAGTTTAGTCCTGAGCCACCCGGATGTATGTTTTAGGCCTCGAAGGCTCGTATAAAGGACGATATACATGTGTTTGAAAAGTTTTAATTTGGAAAAAAATTTATGGCTTGGTTTTTGCATGAATGAATGTGTATGTGTTCGGTAATGCCTCGTATCCTATCTCGGTCTCGGGTACGGGTAAGGGCTGTTACAGGGTCTATCAAAGCAATCACTGAAGTATCATAAAGTGTGAAAGTACCTGTAATCACATTTGGAAATGGAGCTTCCTCACGAGCTCGAATGGCATAGGCTCTGGCAGGTGCACGAGCCTTGGATCTAACAGTAGTGTCTTTTGTTCCTCTTTGACTACCACTCATATTTCTCGTATTTCTGAGAGGTCTACCCCGAGCTGAAGTGTTACTGGGTCTCAGATTTTGCACAATTTCTTACTCAACAGACTCGGGGCAATCATGGATAAAGTGGTGTAAAGATCCACAATTGAAGCAAGCTCGATCATATAATCTACAATTGCCAGGATGTTTTTTACCACAGTGTTTACACTTAGGCTGATCAGATCGAACATTTCCAACATTGGCAACAGATGTAGCTGGAGCTTTAAAGCTCGAATGCGATCTAGCACTATCTCTACTCGAATGTCCCACATTAGCCTATGAACGGCTATAATCATCTCTAAACTTCTTTGATGCGTATTCAAATGACTTTCTCGATGATCTCTTTCGCACTTCTCTAGCTTCTGAATCAGCTTCTCCTTTCTCTTTTTCGAGTTCTTCGGCTTTACATGCTCGTTCAACAAGCACAACGAATTCTTTGATCTCAAGAATCCCAACTAACAAAATAATATCTTCATTCAGACTGTCTTCAAATCTTTTGCATATTATTGCCTTAGTGGATACACATTCTCGAGCATATTGACTCAGTCTTGCAAATTCTCCCTCGTATTCTGTAACAAACATACGGCCTTGTTTAAGCTCAATAAACTCTTTATGTTTCTGGTCAATAAATCTCTAACTGAATTATTTCTTTCAGAATTCAACTTGAAAGAAATCTCAGGTTGTAACACCCCTTACCCGTATCCAAGGCCGGAACAGAGTACGAGGCATTACCACACTTAACAATACACATAGACGAAAACGAGGCCATAAAATTTCATTTAATTCAAAACTTTTCGAACACATGCATAACAAACAAAGCTAACTATATCATCACATCAAAACGTAGGACATGGCACGATTAATTAAACTTATAAACCATAATGGATAAGGACCACATCTCATGATCATATACGATAACTCAATGCAGACTGATACGTAAGGTCAAAATCATAATAAAAATACATATCACAAACCAACTTCCTATACATGCCACTCACTTGATATTTATAATATTTGAATTAATTTTCCCAAAAATGATAGTTTGATAGTGTGATTTTGCCTTCGACGATCTCCAACCCCGAGCCGACCTGCCAATATTAAGGAAATGGAGAGGATGGGTAAGCTTTACGCTTAGTAAGTTCATATGAAAATAATAAGCAATTACTACCATGCTTTTCAAGATAAAACACTATAATTGTACAATTACACATATTCAGGACAGGCTGTTTCTGGAGTCCCGATGTTAAAAAAAATCATATCTCAAGTTACAAAACTCGAAATCCAATTCTGTAAATTTTCTATGAAACTAGACTCATATGTCTACATACTAATTTATTTATAGAATTTTTTGTCAGGCCATTTAGTACAGTTTATTAGTTAAAGTCTCCCCTATTTCAGGGTATGACTACTCTGACCCCTGTGCACTACGAACCGAATTTCTCCCTATACAGAATTCCAACGACCATTCTGTTTGTTTCCCTTAAAATTAGATTCAATAAGGAATCCATGAATCTAAGGTATGACTCTCAATAATTTTTGTACAATTTATGGTGAATTTCTAAATTCAGAATAGGGGATCTCGAATTCATTCAGACCCTGTTTCACAAGAATTCAAACCACATAATATAGAATTCTTTTGTTTCCTCTGTTTCTTTCATGTGAAAATAGACTCATTAAGCTTTATTTTCATAATTTTTTTTAAAATTTAATTCAACTTACACAATTTTTGGTGAATTTTCAAAGTCATCCATTGGTGCTGTGTAATACTATTTTACTACTAAAGTTCACTTTTACACAATTTCACTTAATCCATTCCATTTTACCGAGGTTCGCTCAAATATTGAGCATATTACTCATAAATTCAAATAAAAATATACTTGCACTTGTTCATCACATAATCACTTTCACATGTATTTTCATTTAATCGATTTCCCGTTGAACTCATCGGAATAATAACAGATACACAATTGCCTGCACATTTTCCCATTTCCACACTTGTAGCCGAAGCTATCTGGTACGCATAGTAGCCTGCACTTAGTACTAAACATGCGACCAACAGTCTGGTACACGTAGTAGCCTGCACTTAGTACTACACACGTGACCTCACCATCTAATACACGTAGTAGCCTGCACTTAGTACTACACACGTGATCACAGTTTTCGGGTACGCATAGTAGCCTGCACTTAGTACTACACATGCGACCTCACAATAGATCATTCGTATCATTTTTATTCCGAAGGTTCAATCGGGAAATTCCTCACTTTTCAACATTTTACTAAATTGTCCGTAATCAATTTAAATTCATAATTTACATCAAATTACCATTTGATAGGCAACCACATTTCATATGACATCAAAATATAATAACACAAAAAGAATCGATAGATTATTTATGTACGAATTTACTCGAAGTGTCGATCTCACTATCCATAGTACCAATTGTCCATTCATAGTATAATAAGACACAACTCAAATATCAAATTAGCTTTTAAGAATTTACATAACATATATCACATATTTCATATATCACTTGTCATGTATCTTCATTTTCTTGCATTTCATGTAACATTCTTTCATGTCATATTTCCACATCATAAACACCATTCCATCAACTTTTCCAATATATTAAATCATAAAATATATGCAATAATAGTAAGAAATATAATTCAAACATAACATTGCATTATTATTATCATACGAACTTACTTCGATCCAGAAACAGCAATTTACCATTTTAGTCCATAACCTTGTATTTTCCCGATTTAAGCCCAAATCTCGATTTCCTTCATCTATAATATCACATTTAGCCTAATAATTAGTCACACTATTCATACGGGTCCAAAATTCATATTTTTAAAAATTTTCATTTTGACCCCTAAACTTTTGCATATTTGCACTTTTTCCCTAAGGTTCGAAAATTAAACTTCATCCTATTTTCTTATGTTTTATGACATGGTGATCATTTTTCCCTTCTTTGGCAACATCAAATTCTCACTCTAACATGTACTTATGACTATTAGGTATTTTTACCGATTAAGCCCTTTTGCTCATTTTCACTTAAAACCGAGTAGCACAAGTTGTCTAACATAGTTTAAAACCTTATATTCTATCATAAAACACCAAAATACACAAATTCCACCTATGTGTAGTTTTCCAAATATGAACCCTAGGTTGAATTATTGCTAGCATAAGCTAAATCAAGTTACCGGGACTCTAAAAACGTAAAAATCATTAAAAACGAGGCTAGAATGGACTTACAATCGAGCTTGGAAGCGTGGAAACCCTAGCCATGGAGTCTCCCTTGGTATACACATCCATGGTGAAGAAGATGAGCAAAATTGGCTTTTAATTTTGTATTTTAATTCATTTTACCCCTAAATGACCAAAATGCCCTTACTATTAAACTTTCCAAAAATTCCATTCATGTCTAATATTTGTCCATAAACTTTGAAATTGGTCAAATTTCTATTTAAGACCTCCTAATTAATATTTCAAAGAAATTTCATACTAGAAACTTCTAGAATGCAAGTTTTGCAATTTATTCAATTTAGTCCCTAACTTCAAATTAAGCACTTTATGCATAGAATTTCTTCACGAAATTTTCACACAATCATGCAATCATATCATAGACATCAAAATAATCATAAAAAAATTATTTCTATCTCAGGTTTATGGTCACGAAACCACTATTCCGATTAGGCCCTAATTCGAGATATTACAATTCTCCCCTCCTTTAGGGATTTTCGTCCCCGAAAATCTTACCAGAAAAGTGGTCTTCACTTAGATTCCTCAATTTCATATTCAGTGTTGAAGAACTTTCACTCAGGCAGTGCCTCCAATATATCTCTTTAATTTCTCATATATTCTGAAATTCATTATCAGAAGTCGATCCTCACTGTACTCTTTTAGTTTGCTACTCACTATCACATTTTCCTCTTTCCGCTACGAAAATAATTCTGATATAACCTCGAAAATAATCCTTTCTTCTAGTTACAAAACAATTCATTATGCCATCCTTTACTATCCATTCATTACGTTAATGAAAACCGTCTCAATTGCATTAGCTCAAGTACCAAAATATCTCAATTGAAGACATTGACTATAATTGTAATATCTTGATTTTGGGCCTAGTCGGAATAGTGGTTTCGTGACCAAAAAATTCGAGATAGAAATAATTATTTTATGATTATTTTGAGGTCTATGATATGATTGCATGATTGTGTGAAAATTTCGTGAAGAAATTTTATGCATAAAGTGCTTAAATTGAAATTAGGGACTAAATCGAATAGTTTGCAAAACTTGCATTCTAGAAGTTTCTAGTATGAAATTGTTTTGAAATATTAATTAGGAGGTCTTAAATAGAATTTTACCAATTTCTAAGTCTATGGACAAAAATTGGACATGGATGGAATTTTTGGAAAGTTTAGTAGTAAGGGCATTTTGGTCATTTAGGGGTATAATGAATTAAAATACAAAATTAAAAGCCAATTTTGCTCATCTTCAACCCCATGGCCGAATATAGCAAGGAGAAACCATGGCTAGGGTTTTTCAAGCTTCCAAGCTCGATTGTAAGTCCGTTCTAGCCTCGTTTTTAATGATTTTTACGTTTTTGGAGTCCCGGTAGCTCGATTTAGCTTATACTAGCAGTAATTCAACCTAGAGTTCATATTTGGAAAAATAACCATATGTGAAATTTGTGTATTTTGGTGTTTTATGATAGAATATGAGGTTTTAAATTATGTTAGACAACTTGTACTACTCGGTTTTAAGTGAAAACGAGCAAAAGGGCTTAATCGGTAAAAATACCTAATAGTCATAAGTACATGTTAGAGTGAGAATTTGATGTTGCCATAGAAGAGAAAAATGATCAGCATGTCATAAAACATAAGAAAATAGGCTGAAGTTTAATTTACGAGCTTTGGGGAAAAAGTGTAAATATGCAAAAGTTTAGGGGTAAAATTGTAATTTTTCCAAAATATGATTTTGGGTCAATTTGAATAATGTGAGTCCTGATTAGACTATATTTTAAATGATAGAGCAAGGAAAACTAAAATTCAGGCTAAAATGGGGAAAATACCAAGTTGTGGACGAAATGGTAAAAGTAGCCATTTTCGCATACGAGGTAAGTTCATGTGTAAATGTAGTAACATAATTGTCATTTTAAGCAATTTAATGTTGTTTATATGATATGATGCTGATTATTATCATGAAATATTATGCTTTGTGGTTATTGTTGAATAATATGTAATTATGTGAATTACTTGATGAGTACGAACTATCACCGAGTATCGGTTCCGATATTCCGTGGAAGACGGCAAATATGTGAGATCAAGGAAAAAAGCCCATTTGAACCTTAGGAATAGATTAGGATACAAGTGACATGTCACTAGGATGGTTGAGCATCCGAACTCGTTGAGTTGAGTCCGAGTTCACTTATGGATGCGAATGTCTGAACTCGTTGAGTTGAGTCCGAGTTCGTGAGATGTAACTAGGCATCCGAGCTCGTTGAGTTTAGTCCGAGTTCACTTATGGATGCGAACGCTCGAACTCGTTGAGTTGAGTCCGAGTTCACTTATGGGTGGGTTACATGGTAGCTTGGCTACATATGTGGCACTTATGTGCAAACTTTCTATGTATCCGAATTATATTCTGATGTGTTCAACGGGTAAAATTCTACTCAAATGGAGGAATACTCGAGATGAAAGGGACGTATTGGTAAGTGTTGTGAAATGAATACTTTGAACAGGTATGTACTTAACCCTCGGGTTGAAAACTCGATATAACAACAATATGGTAAGATGATAAATGAAAATGTGATATGAATGTCTCGGTGATGATTATGCAAATAATGTTTTATGTTTGCGTATATAGTTGTGTTACTTGCTATTTGCATGTGAGCTTAATAAGCATTTATTCTTACTCCCTTCTTTTCATTCCTTGTAGTTTTGACAAGCCAGCTCAGAAATCGGGAATGGTCGGAGGCTCGCTGACACTATCCGTATACCATCTTGGCATAATGGCTTGTATAATTTGAGTATGGCATGTATAGCATTATAATCATTTTGTATATATGGTCTTATGATATGGTTATTGAGTGGTTGGAAATGCTTGGTAATGATTAGCCATTGGAATGACTAATCATGATCATATTTGGTGTTATGTATGCTAAATTGCTAGCTAATCCATGGAAACCATGAAATAGGTAAATTTTACCATAAAATAGATTCAGACAGCAACAGTGATGTGAGTTTGAAAAATAATTAAAAATAGTAAAGATACAATTAGATGATTAATAAAATGTGGAATTGAAGAATTGTGAGTCTATTTTCATATGGATAGAACAAAACAGGTATATGAGTTATATTTTATGAGATGTTTAAATGTTTGTGAAACAGGTCCAGAGCGATTTCTGGATCCCCTGTTCTGACTTTGGAAATTCACCATAAATTTTTGAAAGATAATTATAAGTCAAGATTTATATGTACAGATTCCTTATTTAGTCAAGTTTTATTAGAAACAAACGGCATAGTCATTGAAACTCTGTACAAGGAGATATCTCATTCATAATACACAGAGGTCAGAGCAGTCGAACCCTGAAACATGGGAGACTTTAACTAATAAACTGTAATAATTTGCTAGACCAAAAATTCTATAAAACAATTAGTAAATATATATATGAGTCTAGTTTTAGGTAAAATTTATGGAATTGGATTTCGAGTTTTGGAACTCGAGATATGAATTTTTAAGCGACTGTGATGCAGATTGCTAGCTTGACTGAAAATTTTAAAAATAAATTGTTTGAGCTGTTTAAGTAATTAATTAAGTCTGTTACCACCTCGTGTTCGACTCTGGCGACGGTCTCGGGTACGGGGCATTACAATAATTGACTTACTTAAGAGAAGTAATCCACCATACCGATTGAAACTCGCACTTTTATCACTTATACCTTTACTGTTGTCAAACCTTACACGAAAATTAGAAAAATCCCAAATACTGAAAACACCACATCACCCAAATCAAATCAGAAGTATAGCCATACTTGACATGATTATTACGAGCTAAAGAATGCACTCCGAACATGAGTCATAGTTGACAAATTAAGGAATAAAGATAACAAGAAAACCGAATAAAGAAATCCAAGATAGAAAAACCCAGAATAAAGAAATCTAGAATAAAGAAACCCAAGATACGATACTATGCCGGAAAATTGAAAACCAAACTCATAGGAAAATATAGAAGATCCCAATAATTCCTCAGAGAAAAGAAATCCAGTAGAAAACATCATTTAGTCTCACTGGAATCAAATGCAACAAGAACAATGTATCTTCCCATATATATACATATCAAATGGAGTATCAAGTAGAAGAAGCAGAATCATAGTATCATACATATTCTCTCATCAATTTTTTTTATCAGGCAGAATATAATAGAATGCCCGAAGGAATAGAGCAATATAAATTATAAACCAGTCAGGCTACCAATGCTTTCATTTAACATCAGGACTAGAAAACATCCCCATATAACAAGAATTTCTTCAAAAGATCAATAACCATAGAAATATTTCTGGGAACGGATAAACACATAGAACATCTTAGAAGAAATTACTAAAATCTGTCTAGCCGTAACTGTCACACTCAGATATTACACATTTCATATATCATTTCCCTAACTATTTCTGCCATCAAAAATTTCATATTACTTTTCACTAAAGAAGACTAGTTCTGAATAAATTTTTATTTACACTTTTCTCGACCTTGTATCTGAGTAATTCAATTTACCAAAGTAAATTCATTCTTTAACTAGGACAGTGCATAGCTCCAATAATCCTTATGCCAATATGATACTTTTCTAGCTTTAACTTTACTTACCAACTCATTCTTCAATCTCTAATCATATTTATAATTATTCTAGCACTGAACTCTTTGGTTTCTCAATTGGAAACTTATTTAGTATAAATCTCATGAAATTCCATTATAAAACACCACTTTGGTAAGGGGAAAGGGGTCGTAGGGCCTCTGACTCAACTCTCATATATATATACATGTAACACAGTTTTTTTCATAGCAATCATATCTCAATCATGTTATTCATTTCGAGTAACTAACATTCATATTGATTTAATGCTCACTTTCCAGTTATCTCATTTAGTCAAGTATAATTATGCATGCATCCTATGTTTTCTGGATAGCTTGACTTATCCATTCATCTACTCGAACAAATCATACTCATGACATCATATAAAGGTTTAACAAACATAGATATTTGCATCACAATCGCAACTTTCATTTCGTGCATCATCATATACATATCATTACAATCACATAATTCAGTCCAAACAATTTAACATAAATAAATTCATTTCATTATAATCATTTATCTCATAAAAAATATCATTGACATTCATCAACATTCAACGTTCAATCAAGGCAATGACATTTTCATTCATATCATGATATTAGGACCTTTTACTCATACTTCTACGAATTTCTACTTATCTCGTTCATCTTATCAAGTAAGCCAAGTGCACTACATCATATGAACATCAAGCAAGTATGGATATTTATCACAACATGACCTTTCATCTCACGTGTTATCACTTATATATATATATCATAAATTTTTATTAATACTTTTCTAAATTGAGACTCATCATAATCGTAATTTTATTCAAACACCTTCACATCACATTGAACATGGTCAGTACAGCTCGGTTGGAGAGTACCTCTGTCTAAGCAAGATGGTGCTCATATGTGTCGGAAGACATCACACTATCACGGATCAGTGGCATGTATAGCTGGACTTTTACACATGCTAGGTTAGTCCGAAAACCGACTAAGCCATAGCTCTGATACCATTAAATGTAACACCCCTTACCTGTATCCAAAGCAGGAACAGAGTACGAGGCATTACCAGACTTAACAATACACATAGACGAAAACGAGGAAAAATTTCATTTAATTAAAAATTTTTGGAACACATGCATAACAATCAAAGCTAACTATATCATCACATCAAAACGTAGGACATGGCACGATTAATTAAACTTATAAACCATAATGGATAAGGACCACATCTCATGATCATATACGATAACTCAATGCAGACTGATACGTAAGGTCAAAATCATAATAAAAATACATATCACAAACCAACTTCCTATACATGCCACTCACTTGATATTTCTAATATTTGAATTAATTTTCCCAAAAATGATAGTTTGATAGTGTGATTTTGCCTTCGACGATCTCCAACCCCGAGCCGACCTGCCAATACTAAAGAAATGGAGAGGATGGGTAAGCTTTACGCTTAGTAAGTTCATATGAAAATAATAAGCAATTACTACCATGCTTTTCAAGATAAAACACTATAATTGTACAATTACACATATTCAGGACATGCTGTTTTCTGGAGTCCCGGTGTTAAAAAAATTATATCTCGAGTTACAAAACTCGAAATCAATTCCGTAAATTTTATTTGAAACTAGACTCATATGTCTACATACTAATTTTTTTCTAGAATTTTTGGTCAAGCTATTTAGAACAGTTTATTAGTTAAAGTCTCCCCTGTTTCAGGGTATGACTACTCTGACCCCTGTGCACTATGAACCGAATTTCTCCCTATACAGAATTCCAACGACCATGCCGTTTGTTTCACTTAAAATTAGATTCAATAAGGAATCCATGCATGTAAGGTATGACTCTCAATAATTTTTGTACAATTTATGGTGAATTTCTAAATTCAGAACAGGGGATCTCGAATTCATTCAGACCCTGTTTCACAAGAATTCAAATATCACACAATTAGAATCTTTTGTTTCCCTTGTTTCTTTCATGTGAAAATAGACTCATTAAGCTTTATTTCCATAATTTTTTTTAAAATTTAATTCAACTTACATAATTTCTAGTGAATTTTCAAAGTCATACACTGCTGCTGTCTAATACTGTTTTACTACTAAAGTTCACTTTTACACAATTTCACTTAATCCATTCCATTTTACTGAGGTTCACTCAAATATTGCGCATATTACTCATAAATTCCAATAAACATATACTTGCACTTGTTCATGACATAATCACTTTCACATGTATTTTCATTTAATCGATTTCCCGTTGAACTCATCGGAATAATAACAGATACACAATTGCCTACACATTTTCCCATTTCTACACTTGCAGCCGAAGCTATCTGGTACGCATAGTAGCCTGCACTTAGTACTACATATGCGACCAATAGTCTGGTACACGTAGTAGCCTGCACTTAGTACTACACACGTGATCACAGTTTTCGGGTACGCATAGTAGCCTTCACTTAGTACTACACATGCGACCTCACAATAGATCATTCGTATCGTTTTTATTCAGAAGGTTTAATCGGGAAATTCCTCACTTTTCAACATTTTACTAAATTATCCGTAATCAATTTAAATTCATAATTTACATCAAATGACCATTTGATAGGCAGCCACATTTCATATGATATCAAAATATAATAACATAAAAAGAATCGATAAATTATTTATGTACGAATTTACTCGAAGTGTCGATCTCACTATCCATAGTACCAATTGTCCATTCATAGTATATTAAGACACAACTCAAATATCAAATCAGCTTTTAAGAATTTACATAACATATATCACATATTTCATATATCACTTGTCATGTATCTTCATTTTCTTGCATTTCATGTAACATTCTTTCATGTCATATTTCCACATCATAAACACCATTCCATCAACTTTTCCAATATATTAAATCATAAAATATATGCAATAATAGTAAGAAATATAATTCAAACATAACATTGCATTATTATTATCATACGAACTTACCTCGATCCAGAAACAATAATTTACCATTTCAGTCCATAACCTTGTATTTTCCCGATTTAAGCCCGAATCTCGATTTCCTTCATCTATAATATCACATTTAGCCTAATAATTAGTCACACTATTCATACGGTCCAAAAATCATATTTTTAAAAATTTCCATTTTGACCCCTAAACTTTTGCATATTTGCACTTTTGCCCCAAGGTTCGGAAATTAAACTTCATCATATTTCCTTATGTTTTATGACATGGTGATCATTTTTCCCTTCTATGGCAACATCAAATTCTGACTCTAACATGTACTTATGACTATTAGGTATTTTTACCAATTAAGCCCTTTTGCTCGTTTTCACTTAAAACCGAGTAGCACAAGTTGTCTAACATAATTTAAAACCTTATATTCTTTCATAAAACACCAAAATACACAAATTTCACCTATGGGTATTTTTCCAAATATGAACCCTAGGTTGAATTATTGCTAGCATAAGCTAAATCAAGTTACCAAGACTCCAAAAACGTAAAAATCAGTAAAAACAAGGCTAGAACGGACTTACAATCGAGCTTGGAAGCGTGAAAACCCTAGCCATGGAGTTTCCCTTGGTATACACGTCCATGGTGAAGAAGATGAGTAAATTTGGCTTCTAATGTTGTATTTTAATTCATTTTACCCCTAAATGACCAAAATGCCCTTACTACTAAACTTTCCAAAAATTCCATTCATGTCTAATATTTGTCCATAAACTTTGAAATTGGTAAAATTGCTATTTAAGACCTCCTAATTAATATTTCAAAGCAATTTCATACTAGAAACTTCTGGAATGCAATTTTTGCAATTTATTCAATTTAGTCCCTAACTTCAAATTAAGCACTTTATGCATAGAATTTCTTCACGAAATTTTCACACAATCATGCAATCATATCATAGACCTCAAAATAATCATAAAATAATTATTTCTATCTCAGATTTGTGGTCACAAAACAACTATTCTGATTAGGCCCTAATTCGAATATTACACAGGTGACTCGTTCCCTCGGAACCACAGATATTAGTGTTTTCCGCTAATTATACGTCGTATCTTTCAAAAGTGAAACGACACATTTTAAACTTTCATTTGGAGTCAATGATAATTCTTCGAACACTCGAATCGTATTCTCTAACCAGAACTTGACTCTTTCAGCATCATCATTCGTAATAGCACGGAATTCTTCAGCTTCATATTTTCTAATTTTATCAACTGGAGGCTTATTTAACTGAGTCGGATTAGCTTGTGGCATAGCAGGGACTTGCGGAGGATTAGTCGGGATTGGGGTTGTTGAATACCCAGATTAGTTCTAATGTATTGGGTGAACCAATCATTCATCATCTAGTAGAAGGCTTGTCTAGCCTCTCCATCATGGCTACTCGTACCTGGTCTAGAGTCAGATGGCGCTGTCCCTTACGCGGGAGCAGGCACATTACTCTCTATATCATCAGCTATAGCTCGTTCGGGATCCATTTGCTATATTAAAACACATTTTCATTGTTAGGATTCATCACACTATCGCATTTCATAAATATGACATGTAGAGCTAGACTCACAAATGCAATGTTAGTCATAGAACTAACTAAACCGTAGCTCTGATACCAACCAAATGTAACACCCCTAACCCGTATCTGTTGCCAGACTAGGGTTAAAGGCGTTACCGGACAAATCAGAACATTTCACAAATAATTCCCAGACATCATTCACATATAATCATAAAATCATTACAGAGTCCCTTACATAGGTCAACGAGACCTTAAACATGCTTTAGAAAGGGGTTGGGACTAAACCGAGCTCATACAATATTTTTCAAAACTAAAACATTTTTCAAAGTTACGAAGGTCACACGCGCCGTGTGAACAGGCTGCGTACCTCACACAGCATTAGACACGCCCGTGTGTCTAGACCGTGTCAAATCAGAGTATACATACTGACTTAATCACACGGACATAAGACATGCCCATGTGTCTTGGCCGTGGTCGAAATTAACTTGGGTCACATGGCTAGCCACTCGCCTGTGTGCCTTGGTCGTGCTCAATATTGACTTAAAATCGTAGGGTACCCTAGCAGACACATGGCCGTGCAACATGACCGTGTGTCGTACACGGCTGATACACATGCCCGTGTGTCTGCCCGTGTGAACCAAAATAGGCTATTTGAAAAGCCAATTTGCCACCCAATTTGGGTTAACCTACAAGCATCAAACCAAGCACATTTGCACTATAATATCAACCAATTTCAATACCAAAACTTACACCAATCATGCCATAACAATATCAACTAATTTCATGCTTAATAGTCATACCAAATTATGCCAAAACATAAGACAAAATCTTACCTAAACATTTGTTTCATGACCTCATTTTATTTTATTCAAACACATGTTATATACTTACCAATATCTCAAATTTGCACATTCCAAAACTTACCAGAATTGACCATTTTATTTGATCACTCATAAACACATCACCTAAGCATAATTTGCATCACATATCATATACCAAAATCAAACCATAAGTTCAACCACAAACTAGCCATATCACATGGCATGATATATACATTAGAAAACATATCCAAATACTCCTAGCCTATACATGCCATATTCTAATATTCACAATGTCAAAGGTACCAAAATAAGATTTGATAGTATGGTGACGATCCTTGATGATCCCCGAGCTCCCGATAGCTACAATATCTATAAAACAATGCAAACACACACAAAGTAAGCTTTCAAAAGCTTACTAAGCCATATACAAATAAATTTATCAACTTAAGCATATAAACATCATAAAATAAATATACTTCATGGCCAAGATACTAACATATACCACATAGTTCACATACATTTCACATATTTCCAATCTATATGCTTATATAACATACTTTCTCATAATTATATCATATGTTCACAAAGGTACATGTACTTACCTTTCATTCTCAACATAGTGTACAATTCAAATGTACCTGAATCGGATACACATTTCATATAATCATTCATATCTTGGAATGCCCATTGAACCGTTCAGAATCATAAGGATACGCGGATAAATTGGAAAGCTCATACAATGCCAACATCCCAGACATGGTCTTACATGTAATCAAATATCGATGCCACTGTCCCAGACAGGGTCTTACAAGAAATCAAGCATGATGCCAATGTCCCAGACGTGGTCTTACATGATAACACATATCGGATCCTATGTCATGACATATGTATCCTAACTATTCCTAAGGTTTGTATGAGGCTTTTTGGACATTGGAACTTTGTCGATACTTTCTCGAATGTCTCATATTCAAAGCATAAAATCATTTCAAATACATTTATTTGTATATAGACTTACCTTGTACGGATTCAGATAGACGGAATCAGCTACTCGACGACTTTTGACTTTCCCCGATCTAATTTCGTTTTCTTTAGTTCTTGATCTATATAAATTCAAATTTAACTCTTTTATTCACCAAATCACTCAAATCAATCCACAAACACAAATTTAGGGCATTTTACAAATTAGCCCTCACATTTTGACATTTTAGTCCCTAATTCATAAAATCACAAAATACACAAAACTTCTTTGTACACATGCCTAGCCGAATATTCATAACACACATACAGGTCCACATATTTCATTTATTTTATATTTTAGTCCCTCAATTTACAAATTTCACAATTTAGCCCATTTTTCTCAAATTCATCAAAATTTCACAGATAATATATGTTAACCCAAAACATATCTTTCATATACTATTATCAAACTTCACAAAGCTCACATTATCAACAATGGTTTAACACCCCTTACCCGAGACTGTCGTCGGAGTCGAGCACGAGGCATTACCAAACTTAGCTTACTAATTCGAGGCATAAAAATTTGCTTTTAAAATTAATTTAGTTTCATTCATTAAATATGTCCCTAAAAAGGGTCCTCAAGACCCTAAAATATGAAATTGAAATGGTTAGAGAACAAACCAGAATCAATAAAAAAATTCGATCACTTAAACAAATCAAAACCATTTAATTCATCTTTCATAAATAAATTATCCATCTACGTCATAGTCACTAAATAAATCATAACTTGAGTTACAAAACTCAAAATTCAAATCTGTAAATTTTCTCTGAAACTAGACTCATATATCTTCTTACTAAATTTATTTCAAAATTTTTTGTCTAGTTAATTAGTACAGTTTATTAGTTAAAGTTTCCCTTGTTTCAATGTTTTGCTGCTCTGACCTCTGTTCACTACGAATTAATTTTCTCCCTGTACAGAATTCAAATAACCATGTCGTTTATTTTTGTTAAAAGCAGACTCAATAAGGAATCTGTACATATAAAGTATAACCTCTAATTATTGTTTTAAATTTTTAGTGAATTTGTAAAGTCAGAACAGGGGATTCAGAAGTCACTCTGACCCAGTCTCACCAAAATTTACATATCTCATAAAATACACTTCTTTATTTACTTTGTTTCTTTCATATGAAAATAGACTCAATAAGCTTTAATTCTATATATCATTAACTATCTAAATCAATTTCTACTATTTTTAGTGATTTTTCAAATTCACATCATTACTGCTTTTCGATACTGTTTTAAAGCTAATTTCACCTTTTTCATGATTTTCATGGAATAACTAGCATTTAGGCATACATAACACCAAACATGTCCTTGATTAGCCATTCCAATAGCTAATCATTATCAAGCATTTACATACCAGTCATTAGTCATATCATAAGATAATACACACAAAATGGCTACGATGCTATACATGCCATACTCAAAATGAAACGTCTAGCTATACGAAAATAATCCTTGTGATAGTGTGCCCGGACCTCCGACGTACTTTACGATCCCCGAGTTAGCTTGAAAAAACTATAAAAAGAAGGATAATAAAGGGGGTAAGAATTAAGCTTAGTAAGTTTGCATGCAAATAAATAACAACATTTATAAGAATTATCTTACTACTTGGCATGATACTACTTAATGCAACTTCATTAATTGTCATAGACATATTTTAAACTTCTTCACTTACTCACTTACTTAAATACTTACTTACTTAATCAAATTTATTAATACATTTTACTTACCTTTTTTCCTATCAAGCATACATGAACATTATATACCTACGTTTGCTCTTCTAGCATGAACTTGTCTTACCTTTTTAGTATAACTCATCTTACCTTATCTTACCTCGATATTCTCTTTAAATTTTCCCGTTGAACCACTTGGAATACTAAGGATACACGGGTACATTACCATTGCCATGACTTGTCATGGTCTTACGTGGTATCCTTTTGAAACTTACCATTGCCATGTCTCGACATGGTCTTCTTTTCTTATTTTTTATGACATGCTGATCATTTTCCATGCTATGGCAACATCAAATTCTCACTCTAACATGTACTTATGAACATTAGGTATTTTTACCGATTATACTCTTTTTCACGTAAAATCACTTAGCAAAAGTTATTTAACACAATTTCAAGCATCATATTCTACCATAAAACATCAAAATAAACACATTTCACCTATGGGTATTTTTCCAAATATAAACCTTAGGTTAAATTATTGCTAGAATAAGCTTAATCAAGTTACCGGGACTCAAAAAACGTAAAGAACATTAAAAATGGGGCTCAGAATCACTTACTATGGAGCTTTGAAGCTTGAAACAAACCTTAGCTATGGAGAACCCTTGGCATTCGGCCTAAGGAAGAATATGAGCACATTTTTTCCATCTTTTTTCCTTTTTAATTCTTTTATTTGACACTTTACTAAAATGCCCTTCATTAAAATATTTAGTTATTTCTACCTATGTATATCCATTTTTGTCAATGAAAATGTAATGGTCTAATTACCATTTAAGGACCTCTACTTCAATTATGCAACTTCAATTTAATCACTTAGCATTTAGAACTCATATTTATCAACTTTTGCATTTAAGCCCTAATATGCAAATCAGACATGCAATCACTGAAATTTCTTATGGTATTCTAACACATGCATCTAATCACTCGATAAATCATAAAATTAATCGCAATAAACTTTTCTATCTCAGATTCATGAAATTTCTTATGGTATTCTATCGCAATAAATTTGATTGAAAATTTGATTAAATAAGTTTAATTTATATTAATTTAGATCAAGAAAAGAGAAAATCAGATTTGGATCGGGGGAAAACTAAAGTTTTCGTTTAGTCCTTCCATTTTAGTTTTTCATCGTTCGAGGTAAGTTTATAAGCAAATAGACGTACTTAGTTTTAATTAAATGCTAAATATATATGCTGAAATGAAATATGTAAATTTATATATGCTATAGCCGAATGTGAATAAGCTTGGCTACTATATTTCTGAATTTGTTCCGACAGAGTTACGACGTCCGAAAGTCCCATATGAACCTTAAGAATAGTTAGGATACATATGTCATGACATAGGATTCTGATATATGTGTGCGAGTAAAACCATGGGATCGATATGTGATTCTGATATGTGTTTACAAGTAAGACCCTGTCTGGGACAGTGGCATCGATATGTGACTACATGTAATACCACGTCTGGGACGTTGGCATTGTATGATTTGTGTGATTATCCGAGTGTCCTCTCCAATTCCGAATGGTTAATCAGGAAAAGGTAAATTGAGTTCGAATGTGTAAAATGAGCTATATGCCAGGTATGATTTAACTCGTTACCTATTTGAGGTAAAGTAAGTAAGTTCCTTGATTAATTGTTGCAAACCTTGAAAGGGTGCAAATGAAGACTATATGCAAATGTGATATGTGTATTTGACTTTGTGAGTTAGTAACTTATTTATCTTGAATAATCTTTAAACATGTGCGTATATGATTAGGTAATTTCAATTATATATTTAATATATGAATATGATGAATTATTTTGATACAGGAGCTCACGTAATCAAGTGTAATTGGCCTTGAAATTATTATTGAAATGAAACTTAGTATTAGGCATGCATGATTATATGTATTTGGCTTCATGGTTAATATATGCATATGAAGCTATGCGATTACATATGAGTTTAAATGTTAATGGGTATATGAAGTAAGTTACAGTGACTGGTTGGTTGTGGAGTATAAATGATAATAATGATAATTTGGCTTCATGAGTATTCTACCAGGGTGGTAAATGAGTATGAAAATATATATTTATAATGAATTTCATATATGTGAATATGATATATATTATGATACTATAATTTAGTTTAGTTTAAATAAGTTGATAATAATTTTGGGATGTTTAATTGCTTATGACTTACTAAGCTTCAAAAGCTTACTCTGTGTTTTTATGTGTGTTTCTATTTTATAGATTTTGGATTCAAGTTACAAGCTCGGGGATAGTCAGCAAAGTCTATCACACTATCTACAGCTTCGGTATTTAAATAATCGAACTCAAATTATGGCATGTATAGGATGGATCATGTTTTGAAATGTTGGATTTTGGTTTTGTATAAATTAAGCCATGCAAAAATGGCTTAACTTCCATGCTTTAATTCGGTTATGTTTGATTATGGTTTTAGTTCATTTTGGTTATATTGCTATGTGTCATGGATGAAAGGTATATGTGATATGTGTTTTATGCATTGAAGTTGTTTGATGATTTTGGATGTGGTAGAGTGAATCGGCTATGATATATATGTAATAGTATGAAAAATGTTTGTTATAAATTTTGATAAAGAAGTTATAATGGTTATAATGTATATTCGGTTATGTTATTAAATATTATGATATGTTTTTATGGCATATTTTATGAGATGAAATGGGTATGATTCTTGTGTATGATATTTTAGCATGGTGTATAACCTGTGAAGTTGGCATATTTTGATTTGGCCTTAATATTTATAAATTTGGTTTATTAAGTTATATAGAAATGGTGTGAATTATTTGTATGTATATTAATGACCGAATAAAAATTATGAAATAGAATAATTAGTCAAGGTATTATTACGTGTGGTATGATCTTATGTGATTAATTCAATAGTTGAATAGATGTGTAGTGAATTGGTTCTTTATTTGTAATCTAGAATAATGTTTAAATATAATTCTTAGCCTGTGAGTTTGATACAAAATGAATTGTTATTTTTGTTCGAAAATGGTTAATAATGGTATGATGTAATGTGCTTGAACTTGGTAAAATTTGTTTGCGCCTTTTATATATATTTGGCTGTATATTAAACTGTAAATGTGCTTTTCCATAATGCTTAGTTAAATGTGCTTAAGTATATATATACATATATATCTGAATAGATGTTTTAATTTGCATTAATATGCATAACATGTAAATTTCATATTGACTATTATATCAATGCCGCATAAATGAATGAAAAATATAGTATTGAAATTTGTTTTGTTTGTTGTTTAATTTGTACATGTGCAAAAGCTATATAATAATAGGTGTGATATTCAATTAATGGAATAATTATTTCATTATATGTTCTGTATATATATAATTTGTTTATATATATATTGGATTATGTTTTAATTAAGCAATGTTACGAATGATATAGATTTTATATATAACCTTGATAATGTGGACTTTGCGAAAATATAATTTGAATTGTGTTAGAATTAGTAATACCTCGTAACCCTATTTCGGTGACAAATACGGGTTAAGAATGTTACATTTTATTGGTATCAGAGCTACGGTTTAGTCGATTATAAGACTAACGTAGCATGGGTGAGTTTAGCTATACATACCATAATAATATACTGTGATAGTGTGATGACTTCTGACATTTGAAATGTGTTTTCATATAGTAAATGGATCCTGACAGAGCTGTAGGTGATGATGTGGAGAGTGTAGCGCCTGTTACTATGCAAGGGACAGTGCAGGTTGATTCTTGACCGACTGCGAGTAATCCAGAAAGTGAGGCTAAACAAGCCTTTTATCAAATGACAAATGACTGGTTCACTCAATATATCCGGACTAACCCGACTGCACAACAACCTCTACCCCTGATTAATCCATCTTCCATGCCTACTGTACCTCAAGTAAGTGATCCGTTACGGTTGAATAGACCACCTGTCGATAAAATCAGAAAACATGGAGCAGAAGAGTTTAAAGCCACTGATGATGATGATGCTGAGCGGGCTGAGTTCTAGCTAGATAATACCATCCGTGTGTTTGATGAGTTATCTTGTACCCCAGATGAATGTTTGAAATGTGTCATATCTTTACTTCGAGACACAACATATCACTGGTGTAATACCCTAGTATCAGTAGTTCCGAGAGAACAGGTGACCTGGGAATTCTTTCAGACTGAGTTCCGTAAGAAATATATTAGTCAGAGATTTATAGATCAGAAGTATAAAGAATTTATGGAGCTAAAACAGGGTCAGATGACAGTGACGGAGTATGAGCGAAAATTTGTGAGACTCAGTCGGTATGCCCGAGAGTGTGTTTCTATTGAATCCATAATGTGTAAAAGATTTGAAGATGGGTTGAATGAAGATATCAAACTATTAGTTGGCATACTTGAGATAAAAGAGTTTGTGGTACTTCTTGAGCGAGCCTGCAAAGCTGTAGAGCTCGGGAAAGAGAAAAGAAAAGCTAACTTTGAAGCAAGAGATGCACGCAAAAGAACACCCGGTAAGTCATTCTAGTCGGCATCAAAGAAGTCCAGAGATGATTTCAGTCGTTCAAAAGCCACTTCAGGTTATTCTCGACGAGATCAGAACAGACCACCTGTGAGTTCGAGAGCTACCTCAGTAGCCATTATGAGTAATGTCGGATCTAATCAACCTGAGTGTGAGCATTATGGTAAACAAAATCCTGGCAGTTACAGTTACATGATCGGGCCTATTTTAAATACGGGTCAACGATGCATTACATTCGAGATTGCCTAAGGTTAGCTGAAGAGAATCCAGTGCAAAACTCGAGATCGGGTAATACTACGAGTCAAGGTGGACCACCAAAAAATGCGAGTAATACGAGTGGAAGTCAGAGAGGAAATAAAAATACAACAGTCAGATTTGAGACTTGAGCACCTGCCAAAGCCTATGCTATACGCGCATTTGAGGAGGCTTCATCTCCAGTTGTCATTACTGGTACATTCACTCTTTATGATACTAATGTAATTGCATTGATTGATCCTAATTCTACTCATTCTTATGTATGTGAGACATTAGTATTCAGCAAGACTCTACTTGTTGAGTCTACCGAGTTTGTGATTAGAGTTTCAAACCCCTTGGGCCGGTGTGTTATGGTTGATAAAGTGTGTAAGAATTGTCCCTTGATGGTTCGAGATCTGATTTTTCTGGCTAATTTGATGTTGTTGCCGTTTGATGAGTTTGATATAATTCTGGGTATGGACTGGTTGACATTACATGATGCTGTTGTGAACTGTAAAAGAAAGAGCATTGATCTACAGAGTCAGAATGTTGAGATTGTTCGAATTGAATCTAGAGATTTGTATGGTTTACCAGCAGTGATTTCTTCGATGCTAGCTCAAAAATATGTGAGAAAAGGGTGTGAAGCTTATTTTGCCTACGTGCTCGACAGTGAAGCGGCCGAAAGGAACATTGACCAGTACCTATTGTATGTGAGTATCCAGATGTGTTTCCTGAAGAATTACCAGGTTTACCACCTATTCGAGAGGTAGAGTTTGGTATTGAGTTAATGCCCGGGACGACTCTAATATCCATAGCTCTGTACTGAATGGCACCTATAGAATTGAAAGAATTGAAAGCTTAGTTGCAAGAATTGACAGATAGAGGTTTCGTACGACCGAGTTTCTCTCTGTGGGGTGCACCTGTGTTGTTTGTGAAAAAGAAAGACGGAACTATGAGAATGTGCATTAATTACATACAACTTAATAAGGTGACTATAAAGAATAAGTATCTGTTGCTACAGATTGATGATTTGTTTAACCAACTGAAAAGGGCTACAGTATTTTCAAAGATAGATTTGAGATTAGGCTATTATCAGTTACGAGTTAGAGATTCTGATGTGCCAAAGACTGCTGTCAGAACGAGGTACGGACACTATGAGTTTTTGGTTATGCCATTCGGACTTACGAATGTACCTGCTGTATTTATGGATTTGATAAATCAGATCTTTCGACCGTATCTGGATCGGTTTGTGGTTGTGTTTATTGATGACATTTTGATCTACTCTTATGATGAAGTTGAACATGCCGAACATTTGAGACTTCTGTTACAGACATTGCGAGATAAGCAGTTGTATGCGAAATTCAGTAAATGTGAGTTCTGGTTAAGTAAAGTCAGTTTTCTGGGTCACATAGCATTAGCATTAGGTATTCGGGTGGATCCGAGCAAAATTTCAGCTATACTGGATTGGAAACCTCCGAAGAATGTTTCTGAAGTTCGAAGCTTTCTGGGACTTACTGGTTATTATAGATGGTTTGTGAAAGGTTTCTCTATGATTGCAGCCTTGATAACAAAGCTATTGCAAAAAGATGTTAAATTCGAGTGGTCAGAGAAGTGTCAGAAAAGTTTTGATCAGTTAAAAGCCCTTTTGACCAAAGCTCCAGTACTAGTTCAGCCAGAACTAGGTAAAGAATTTGTTATTTACAGTGATGCATCTTTGAACAGTTTGGGTTGTGTTTTGATGTAGGAAGGAAAAGTTATAGCTTATGCCTCGAGACAGTTAAAGCCATATGAAAAGAACTATCTGACACACGACCTAGAATTGGCAGCCATTGTGTTTTCATTGAAAATTTGGCGTCACTATCTGTTCGGTGAGAAATGTCATGTTTATTCTGATCATAAAAGCTTGAAATATTTGATGACTCAGAAATATGTGAATTTGAGACAACGCCGATGGCTAAAACTACTAAAAGACTACGAGCTTGTGATTGACTATCACCCAGGAAAGGCTAACATTGTTGTTGATGCCTTAAGCCGAAAGTCACTGTTTGCTTTACGTACAATGAATACGCATATGACCATGTCTGATGATCGTTCGATAGTGGTTGAATTGAAAGCTAGACCATTATTTGTTCAACAAATATATGATGCCTAGAAGGTTGATAATGAATTGATGGCAAAACGAGTTTAGTGTGAGACGAATGCTGATTCAAAATTCAAAGTTGATGCTAATGACTCTCTAACATTCAGAAACTGAATATGCATTCCGAGGATTTCAGAGTTGATTTAGATGATTTTGAATGAAGGTCATAGCAGTCGGTTATCTGTTCACCCAGGTAGTACAAAGATGTATAATGATCTGAAATAGCTTTATTGATGGAATGGTATGAAATGAGACATTTCTGACTTTGTTGCAACATGTTTAGCCTTTCAACAAGTAAAAGCTGAACATCAGGTGCCTTCAGGATTGCTTCAGCCTATCATGATACCTGAGTGGAAGTGGGATAGAATTACGATGGATTTTGTATCTGGTTTACCGTTGACACCAAGCAAGAAGGATGCAATCTTGGTTGCTGTTGATAGATTGACTAAATCAGCTCATTTTGTTCTGATACGTACGGATTACTCACTTGAGAAGCTAGTTGAATTGTATGTTTATCAGAATGTGAGATTACATGGTGTGTCTATATCCATTATTTTGAATCAGTGTCTGAGGTTTACATCATGGTTTTGGAAGAAACTGCAAGATGTACTAGGTACGAAATTACAATTTAGTACTAGTTTCCACCCGCAAACAGATGGCCAGTCTGAGCGATTCATTCAGATACTTGAGCATATGTTGAGATGTTGCATTCTCGAGTTCAAAGGTACATGGGAACGATATCTACCTCTGATTGAATTCGCGTATAATAACAGTTATCAATCGAGTATCAAAATGCCACATTGTGAAGCTTTGTATGGCCGTAAATGTCGTACGCCATTGTACTGGACTGAGCTTAGTGAAAATAAGATACACGGAGTTGACTTGATCAGAGAAATTGAACAGGAAGTGGCAGTGATCTGTGAAAATTTTGGAGCAGTGTCGGATCGTCAAAAATCTTATACGGACTTGAAACGTAAAGAAATAGAGTTTCAGATCGGGGATAAAGTCTTTTTGAAAGTCTCACTGTGGAAGAAAATACTCAGATTTGGTCGTAAAGGCAATTTGAGTCCGAGGTTTATTAGGTCATATGAGGTTATAGAGTGTATCGGGCCAGTTGCTTAAAGACTATTGTTGCCACATGAGTTAGAAAAGATTCACAACATATTTCCTGTTTCGATGCTTCAGAGATATCGATCTAACCCTTTCGATGTGATCAACTCGTCTGAGATTGAAATTCAGCCTGATATGACCTACGAAGAAAAACCAATTCGTATTTTGACTAGTGAGACTAAAGAGTTAAGAAATAAAAAGATTTCATTAGTTAAAGTATTATGGCATAAGCATGGAGTTGAGGAAGCAACATGGGAGCCAGAAGATACAATGAGAGAACGTTATCCAAACCTATTCACTGGTAAGATTTTCGGGGATGAAAATCCCTGAGGGGGAGAGTTGTAACAGCCCAATTTAGACCCTAATCAGAATGGTGGTTTTGGGACCACGAATCCGAGTAAAAAAATATTTTAAAATTATATTTTGTGTTTATTATGTGTGAATTTATATGTGTGAAATTTTCGTGATTTAATTTTATCGTTTGAGTGTCGGATTAAATAAAATGACTTAATCGCGTAAAATGAAAATTTGATGGTTAATTGTAAAAGGGCCAAATTGTTGTTGTCTTTTTAAATTGAGGTATTTATGTTGCAATTTGACCATATGTATTAGTCATGGACGGTGATGGCCATGATTCGTAATGATTTCATATTTTATAATAAGTTAAATATGTAAATTAAATAATATATTAATATATGTTATAATATAACATTAAATAAAAGCCATAGTGGTTTATGTTTTTTTTGACCGAACCATAAAAAAAAAAAGAAGAAAGAAACAAGTTTAGGGTTCGGCCATTAGTAAACCTCAATCAAGGTATGTAATTAACTCTGTTTTTTATAATTTTTACGTTTTTGAGATTGTTGCTATGTTATCTACAAAGCCCATGCTTGAATTTTTTATTTTCATGAATATTTTGAGGTATGCCATTGATGAACATTTGAGCTTTATGATGATAGTTGATGAAATATGAAAGATGTGTTTTAGATTAACATTTTTGTATTGGAATTTTTGATGACTTTAAGTAATTAGGGCTAAATTACAAAAATAATAAATTGAAGGAGTAAATGTGAAATAAATGAAATGTGTGGACTTGTATGAACACTAGGAGTATTTGACCTAAGCATGCTGTGTGCAAATTTTACATATTTTGTGTTTTGTGCAATTTAGACTAAATTATAAAGTGTAAATATTAGGGGTAAAATGGTAATTTGCCCATTTATGTGTTTTTGGGTGAATTTGATTGAATATTTGATTAAATAAGTTTAATTTATATTAATTTAGATCAAGAAAAGAGAAAATCAGATTTGGATCGGGGGAAAAATAAAGTTGTCGATTAGCCATTTTGTTTCAGTTTTTCATCGTCCGAGGTAAGTTTATAACCAAATAGATGTACTTAGCTTTAATTAAATGCTAAATATATATGCTGAAATGAAATATGTAAATTTATATATGCTATAGCCGAATGTGAATAAGCTTGGCTACTATATTTTCGAATTTGTTCTGACGAAGTCACGACATCCGAAAGCCCCGTACGAACCTTAGGAATAGTTAGGATACATATGTCATGACATAGAATTCCGATATATGTGTGCGAGTAAGACCATGGCATCGTTATGTGATTCTCATATGTGTTTACGAGTAAGACCCTGTCTGGGACAGTGGCATCGATATGTGACTACATGTAAGACAACGTCTGAGATGTTGGTATTTACGATTTGTGTGATTATCCGAGTGCCCTATCCAATTTCGAATGGTTCATCGGGCAAAGGTAAATTGAGTTTGAATGTGTAAAATGAGCTATATGCCAGGTATGATTTAACTCGTTACCTATTTGAGGTAAAGTAAGTAAGTTCCTTGATTAATTGTTGCAAATCTTGAAAGGGTGCAAATGAAGACTATATGCGAATGTGATATGTGTATTTGACTTTGTGAGTTAGTAACTTGTTTATCTTCAATAATCTTTAAACATGTGCATATATGATTAGGTAATTTCGATTATATATTTAGTATATGAATATAATGAATTATTTTGATACAGGGGCTTATGTAATCAAGTGTAATTGGCCTTGAAATTATTATTGAAATGAAACTTAGTATTAGACATGCATGATTATATGTATTTGGCTTCATGGTTAATATATGCATATGAAACTATGTGATTACATATGAGTTTATATGTTAATGGATATGTGAAGTAAGTTACAGTGACTAGTTGGTTGTGGAGTATAAATGATAATAATGATAATTTGGCTTCATGAGTATACTGCCAGGGTGATAATTGAGTATGAAAATATATATTTATAATGAATTTCATATATGTGAATATGATATATATTATGATACTACAATTTAGTTTAGTTTAAATAAGTTGATAATAATTTTGGGATGTTTAATTGCTTTTGACTTACTAAGCTTCAAAAGCTTACTCTATGTTTTTATGTGTGTTTCTATTTTATAGATTTTGGATTCAAGTTACAAGCTCGAGGATAGTCAGCAAAGTCTATCACACTATCTACAGCTTCGGTATTTAAATAATCAACTCAAATTATTGCATGTATAGGCTGGATCATGTTTTGAAATGTTGGATTTTGGTTTTGTATTAATTAAGCCATGCAAAAATGGCTTATGGTTTAAGTTCATTTTGGTTATATTGCTATGTTTCATGGATGAAGGGTAGTTGTGATATGTGTTTTATGCATTGAAGTTTTTTTGATGATTTTGGATGTGGTAGAGTGAATCGGCTATGATATATATGTAATAGTATGAATTATGTTTGTTATAAAATTCGATAAAGAAGTTATAATGGTTATAATGTATATTCGGTTATGTTATTAAATATTATGATATGTTTTTATGGCATATTTTATGAGATGAAATGGGTATGATTCTTGTGTTTGATATTTTAGCATGGTTTATAACTTGTGAAGTTGGCATATTTTGATTTGGCCTTAATATTTATAAATTTGGTTTATTAAGTTATATAGAAATTGTGTGAATTGTTTGTATGTATATTAATGACCGAATAAAAATTGTGAAATGGAATAATTAGTCAAGGTACTATTACGTGTTGTATGATCTTATGTGATTAATTCAATAGTTGAACAGATGTGAAGTGAGTTGGTTGTTTATTTGTAATCTAGAATAATGTTTAAATATAATTCTTAGCCTATGAATTTGATACAAAATGAATTTTTATTTTTGTTCGAAAATGGTTAATAATGGTATGATATAATGTTCTTGAACTTGGTAAAATTTGTTTGTGCCTTTTATATATATTTGGCTGTATATTAAACTGTAAATGTGATTTGCCATAATGCTTAGTTAAATGTGCTTAAGTGTATATATATATATTCGAATAGATGTTTTAATTTGCATTAATACGCATAACATGTAAATTTCATATTGACTATTATATCAATGCTGCATAAATGAATGAAAAATATAGTATTGAAATTTGTTTCGTTTGTTGTTTAATTTGTACATGTGCAAAAGCTATATAATAATAGGTTTATATTCAACTAATGAAATAATTATTTCATTATATGTTCTGTATATATATAATTTGTTTATATATATTGGATTATGTTTTAATTATGCAATGTTACGAATGATATAGATTTTATATATAACCTTGATGATATGGACTTTGCTTATGAATTTGGGCTATAAATTTGTACAGATCTGACATGAATTATTTAAGTATATAAAAAAAATCTGATTTGAATTGTGTTAGAATTAGTAATACCTCGTAACACCATTCCGACGACGAATACGGGTTAACGGTGTTACAGTGATTCTGTCTCTCACTGAGCTCGGTCCAGTACAATGGAGTTCGACACTTACGACCATATAATGCCTTATACGGTGCCATCTTTATACTCAACTGAAAATTGTTATTTTAAGCAAATTAAACTAAAGTTAGATGTTTTCCCAACTACCTTCGAACTCTAATACATAACAATGAAGCATATCTTCGAGGACCTGAATCGTTCTTTCTGATCGACCGTCAGTCTTCGAATGAAATGCGGTACTAAAATTAAACTTTGTGCCCAAAGCTTCTTGCAACATCTTACAAAATCGAGACGTAAACCTCGGATCTCTATCCAGAATAATAGAAATAGGCACTCCATTCAATCTAACAATTTTAGTGGTGTACAACTGAGCTAGCTTATCAAGTGAATAGTCGGTACGTACTGGAATAAAATGAGTCGATTTCCTCAATCTATCAACAACTACCCAAACGACATCTTTCTTCTTAGGAGTCAGGGGTAATCTAGTCATGAAATCCATCGTACTTCTATCCCATTTCCATTCGGGAATCATCACAGGGTCAAGTAAAACCAAAGGTACTTGATGTTCGGCCTTTACTTGTTAAAAAATCAAACATCTCACTACAAATTTAGAAATATCTCATTTCATACCTGACCACCAATACAATTTCTTCAAATCAGTGTACATCTTCATGCTTTCCGGATGAATAGACAGACAACCACTGTGTGCCTCATGAAGAATTTTCTGAATAAGTTTGGTATCTCTCAAAACAAAAATCCTTCCTTGGAACATTAAACAATCATCGACCCTAATTTGAAAATCTGAATCACTAGTCGATTCGCACTAAACTCTTTTAGCTTGAAGTTTGTTGTCACATTTCTAAGCTTCACAAATTTATTGAAGAAATACCAGCCTAGCTTTCAACTCAGCTAGAATTGAACCACCATCAGATAAAGTTAGTCATGTATTCATTGCTCTCAAAACAAACAAAGATTTCCTACTAAAGCATCGGCGACTACATTCGATTTTCCTGGATGATAATCGGTTACCAATTCATAGTCTTTCAACAACTTAAGCCATCTCTGTCGTCGCAAATTCAAATCCTTTTAAGTTACCAAGTACTTTAAACTCTTGTGATCGGTATAGATGTGGCACTTCTCACTGAATAAATGGCGTCGTCAAATCTTTAAAGAAAACGTAATGGCAGCTAATTCCAAGTCGTGCATCAGATAATTTGTTTCATGCAGTTTCAACAGTCTCGAGGCATAAGCTATCACTTTTCCCTCTTGCATCAATACACAACCAAGATCGTTCAATGACGCGTCGCTGAAAATCATAAAATGTCGATAATACCCAGCCAAGCCCAAAAAGATTCTAACCTCAGATACATTTCTCAGCGGTTTCCAATCCATAATTGACAAAATCTTACTCGGACCAACTCTTATACCTTCCGCGGAGGCAACATGTCCCAAAAATCTGACTTCTCAGAGCGAAAACTCAGTTTTTCTAAACTTAGCAAACAATTTCTTATCTCTTTAAGTCTACAATACAATTCTTAAATGTTCGGCTGCTTTGCCTCATCTTGAGAATAAATTAAAATGTCATCAATAAACACTACCACAAACTTATCTAAACACGGTCAGAAGATCTGATTCATCATATCCATAGAAACAACAGGAGCATTAGTTAATCCAAAAGGCATAACAAGAATTTCATAATGTCCATACCTCATTCTGAATACGATTTTTGGCACATCTGAGTCTTTAGCTCTTAGCTGATAATAACTGAATGTCAAATCTATCTTCCAGAATTCTGTAGCCCAATTTAACTGGTCAAACAAATCATCAATCCTCGGTAACAGATACTTGTTTTTTATCGTAACCTTGTTGAGTTGACGATAATCAATACAAAGTCTCAGGGATCCATCTTTCTTCTTGACGAATAACACTAGTGCACCCTAGGGAGAAAAACTCAGTCTCACAAAACCCTTCTCTGTTAACTCTTGTAACTGAGACTTTAATTCTCTCAACTCAATTGGAGCCATTCTATATGGAGCTATCGATATTGGTACAGTCCCCGGTACTAAATCAATAGCAAACTCCACCTCTCTGATCGGTGGTAACCCTTGCAACTCTTCTGGGTACACGTCTGAATATTCACAAACTACTGGCACAGATTCGATCTTCAGTTCAGACACCTTAGTATTCAGTACATACGCAAGAAATGCTTTTCTACCCTTTCTTACATACCTCTAAGCCGATAACGACAAAATCACAATAGGCAATTCACCCGACTCATCCGACTTAGCCCGAAGTGTTTTATTATTTTGACATTTCAATTGAATAACTTTTCATCTAGAATTCACTATTACATCATACAGAGTCAACCAATCCATTCCAAGTATCACATCAAACTCATCAAATGGAAAAAGCATTAAGTCAGCCAGAAAACAGTGACCCCGAATCATTAAAGGAAAATTCTTGCAAACTTTATCAATTAAAACATATTTGCCTAAGGGGTTCGACACCTTAATCACAAACTCAGTAGACTCAACAGGAAAATTCTTACTAGATGCCAAATTCATGCAAATATAGGAATGAGTCAATCCAGGATCAATTAATGCAAGTGATCACATCAGGGGAGGACGTATCCTCGTGAGCACGGATGGCATAAGCTCCCGCAGGTGCTCTAACTTTCGATCTAACAGTTGAGTCTTTGGATACTCCTCTACTACTGGTCCCATTTCCCGTATTTCTCACTGGCCTCCCTCTAACAGCAGTGTTACTCGATCTTACATTCTAAAAATTATCTTTTTCAGCCATTTCAGGATAGTTTCAAATAAAGTGATCATATGAGCCACATTTAAAACAAGCTCGGTTATTCATCGTACATTCACTGGGATGTCATCTACCACAGTGTTGGCATTTAGGCTTATTAGACCTAATGTTACCACTGCTTGCTATTGACATAGTTTGGGCCTTAGAACCCAAATATTGCTTCCCAAAATCTCTGTTGGGATACCTAGCTAAAGCATTCGATCGAGCATACAAATCTCTCGATTTCTTTGACGAAGATTGAAACGACTTATTCATCGGCCTCTTTCTCGAATCTCTAGCCTCAAACTCAGCTTTTCTCTTTTCCTTACTCAATCCTTACTCAACTCTTTGGCTTCGCAAGCTCGTTCGACCAGCACAACAAATTCTTTCAATTCTAAAATCCTAACTAACAGACTGATGTGTAACAACCTATTTTAGGGTCAAATCAGAATAGTGGTTTCGAGACCACGAATCTGTAGTAGAAATATTTATTGTGATAGTTTTTAAGGTCTACTGTATGATTGAATGATTGTGTGAAAGTTTTGTTAAGAAATTTTCTCAATAAGGTGTCTAATTTGACTAATAGGACTAAATTGCATTAGGTGCAAAATGTGTGTTTTACAAACTAGATGTGTCTAATTGCTATGAAATTTTAAATTGCATGTCTTGAAATGGTAATTAGACCATTTTACTTTAGGTTGGACAAAAATAGACATGGTAGGGTGAAATTTCATTTTTTTGTATTAAGGGTATTTTGGTCATTTGGTTAATAATGACAAAATTTAACAAATAAAAGATGTCATCTTCTCAATTTCATCCTCCCATGGCCAAAAATCACAAGAGAAAACATAGCTAGGGTTTTCCAAGCTTTCAAGCTCGATTATCAGGAAAAACGAGGTTCGAACCTAGACTGGGGGAAAAACAAAGTGTTTGACGATTAGGTCCAACTCTACTATTTTTGTACTAAGGTAAGTTCATATGTAAACAATGCAATGTTATATTTATATTTTAAATGCTTTAATATTGCATGAATTGTGTGATTGACTCTTCGGACGTATTCGACAAAGTTTCAACAAGCAAGAAATCACGGTTGAACCTTAGAAATAGAATAGGATATGAGTGACATGTCACTAGGAACCCCTTGTGTATATGTGTTTAAGTGATCCGAGTGCTGGTCTTGTACGTCCTACCAGTGGCTAGGTATTTTGGCATATGTCGTGGTTACCTGACAGCTTGTGTGAGCAACATTATGTAGTTACGTCCTGACTGATAGCTTGTGTGAGCAGGCCCGTGAATAGCTCAAGAGTGAGCCTATATGTGTTATGAAATATGAGGTAACTTTGACTACATATGTGGCACCTACATGCAAGATTTTTCGAGTATTTGATAATATTCCAAATGTTCAACAGGAATGTCAAATATGTGAAAGGATGTGGTTATGTTATGAGTTGGTACAGGTATGTACATAGAACTCATATGTAATAAAACCGATGGGTGATTGACTCTTGGTAAGGTAGTGATTGAGTAAGTTATGACAATGGGATTTTAGTAACATTTATGTTATCTCACTTTATATAAATTGCATGATTAAGGTGTTGTTAATATGCATATTATTTTCATATGAACTTACTAAGCTATATAGCTTAGTCCTCTTTCTTTCCCTTGTCTTATAGTGACACCAAGCTAGCTAGAGTTCGGAGATCGTCAGAGATCTATTCACACTATCAACAATTATTTTGGTACCAATGAATTCAACATTTTGAGTTATGGCATGTATAAGGGACTTGGTCATTTTGTTATGTGTCATAATTGATTTGGCCAAATGTGTTGGCTTATATTGGCTAGGAGTTCATTTTCTATAAGGCTATTGGAAATGGGTTAATATTGGTTATAAGTATATTCATATAATGATGTCTTTCGTGAAGGATGTGTTGATGTTTTGGTTGTGGATGTTTGGTTGTATGTATATGCTTGGATTGGTGCTATGTTATGTTGTGTAGGTGTGAGCATCAAAGGGTGGCAAAATGACTTGGTAAATAGCCTTATTTTTGTCCACACGGGTAGACACACGGGTATGTGTCTAGGCCGTATGCGATACACGGCTTGCCCCACGGGCATGTGTTTAGGCCATGTGTCCCCTGCACCTAAATTTTGAGAAATAGAATGCTCCAAATTGAGCACACGGGCAGGGACACGGGTATGTGTCTCAGTTGTACGAATGACATGGCCTCGAACACGGGCGTGTGCCCTAGCCATGTGAAGTCTGCACCTATTTTTTTATAAAAATTAATTTTCCACACGGCCTAGCACAGAGGTGTGTGACTTGGTCGTGTGATCTCAATATGTTCATGAGTTACAAGTCAGTGAGTTACACGGGGTCGGGACATAGGCGTGTATGACCACAAAGCCTGCCCACACGGGCGTGTCCCATATCCACACGGGCATGTGACCCCTATTTAGTGGAAAATTTTCTAAAGTTCTTGGTTTAGTCCCAAATCACTTCCAATGCACATTTTTGGGCGTCGTAGGCTCGTATCAGGGACTTTATTATTAAACTCAAATGGTTTTAATTTGGAAGCAAATTTATGACTCGAAGTTGTATGGTTGTTCGTGTGATAAATTCAGTAATGCCTCGTACCCTGTTCCGGCGTTGAATACAGGTAAGGGGTGTTACATGATGTCCTCATTTAGCCCATCTTCGAATCTCTTACACATAATAGCCTCTATTGAAACACATTCCCGAGCATACTTACTGAGTCTAACAAACTCTCGCTCATATTTAGTCACAGTCATTCGGCCTTGTTTCAACTCTAATAACTCTTTACATTACTGATCGATAAACTGCTGACTGATGTACTTCTTTCTTAATTCCTCTTGGAAGAAATCTCAAGTAACTCTTTCCCTCAGTAGCACAGATATAAGAGTGTTCCACCACTGATATGTTGTATCCCTCAGAAGTGATAGAGCACATTTCAAGCATGTGCAAGAGAGCTCATCAAATACTCAGATAGAATTCTCAAGCCAAAATTCTATTTTAGGATCATCATCGACATTTGCTCTAAATTTTTTAGCCCCTTGTTTTTTAATCTTATCAACTGGAGGCTTATTCAATCTTACCAACTCCACACCTTGGAAAACTACAGGAATTGATTGAGGGTTAGGTGGGGGTGGAGGATGTTGGCCAGCTGGATTTGTCCGTACAAAATCATCAAACCACTCATTCAAACTTTGGAAGAAGGCTTCTCTAGCCTCTCCTTCTTGACTAATCGTCACTGGTCTACTTTCAGATTGCGCGGTCCGTTGAGCAGAAGCTGGCGCATTACTCTCAACATCATTAGCCATTTCTCGATCGGGATCCATTTACTATGTGGAAACACAATTTAATTTGTCAAGAGTCATCTCACTATCAAAATTTATATATGGTATGTATAGCTACACTCTTACACTCGCTACGTTAATCTGAAAATTGACTAAACCATAGCTCTGACACCACTAAATGTAACACCCCTTACCTATATTCGACGTTAGAACAGGGTATGAGGCATTACCGAACTTACTACACAAACAATCATACAATTCTGAGCCATAAATTCGCATCCAAATTAAAACGATTTGCAATTAACCATGAAGTCCCTATTACGAGCCTACAAGGCCCAAAACATGCATTAAACATGGGTCACACGTTCGTGTAGTTTGGGACACGCCCGCGTGGGCAGACCGTGTGGCTACACATGCCCATGTCCCGACCCCGTGTAACTCTCTGACTTGTAACCCATGAAAAAATTGAGGCCACAAGGCCAAGTCACACGCCCATGTACTAGGCCGTGTGGAAATTTAATTATCACAAAATAGGTGCAGACTTCACACAGCCAGGACACACGCCTGTGCCTGAGGCCGTGGCGTCAACACGACTGAGACACACGCCCATGTCTCTGCCCGTGTGCTCAATTCTGATCATTCTATTTCTCAAAATTAAGGTGCAGGGGACATGCGGCCAGAACACATGCCCATGGGGCAGATCGTGTGTCACACATGGCCTAGGCTCATGCCCGTGTGTCTACCCGTATGGACAAAATAAAGGCTATTTACCAAGCTATTTGCCACCTTCATTTACACCTACACTTACACCAACTCAATAGCATAATTAATGGCATACTTAGGCAACCAAAACATCCACAATTATGACCAACACATGCCGATACAATAGCAACATCCATCATACTCACAACATTTATTATGCCCTAAATCAATCATGCAAATTTCACATTCATTAAGTCTAAATCTACTACTTTCAAGTTACTTAGTTATGCACAATTTTATCATCTCAATAATATATCACATTTCCAAACATTTCACATTCATGTTATGAATCACAATCCACCATTCACCAAGCAAACCATGAACATATTACTAAAGACATCGGTACATATATGAGTATACTTAGGCTTACAGTTATGTTAGCTAAAATAAGCCAATTTACATGGCCAAATATCAAACAAGCCTTTGCCAATTACAAGCCAATACATTGGTTAAAATTATAATAACACATATAACAAAATGAGCAAGTCCCTATACATGTCATACTTTCAAAATACTAAGATCATAAATACCCAAAATGAAAGTTTGATAGTGTGATTCGAATCTCCAACGATCACCGATCTGAGGTAGCTTAGCGACACTATAAAAGCATGGAAAATAAACAGAGTCAGCTATATAGCTTAGTAAGCTCGTATTCAAGAAATAAGCAACCTTACCATGCATATAACATGCAAATATTATAACATAATTAAATGTAAATTTACCATATTCTCATGATCATAATTCATTCCATCACTAAACTTACCTCATTTTCAACATTTTAAGCATTTAATAAACATGAGCTTTACGTATGTACCTGAACCATCTCGAAATGAACTTACACATATTCTCATCTTTGACATACTTATGAACCACTCGGAATAAAAGGTCGGATACTCAGGAAATTTGCACACTAAGTGCCACATATGTAGCTAATGCTACCCAAGTCTCATATTACATAGTTGCCCCCTCTCAGGCTAACAACGGGCCTGCTAACATAAGCTATCAGTTAAGACGTAGCTATGTGGTGCTATTCACACAAGCTATCAAGTATCCGCAACATAAGCCGGTATACTCGCCACTGGTAGGACGTATAAGACCAGCACCCGGACCACATAATCACATAACACATAATGACCCTAGTGACATGTCACTTGTATCCTACCCTATTCCTAAGGTTCAAACAGGATTTCTTGCTTGTTGATTCATCGTTGAACTCGTTCGCTGAGTTATACTCATTCACGTAATCAAGTATACAATTAATGTAATATTAAAGTACTTAAATACAATTATTCTAAAGCTTATTTTTAACATACGAACTTACATTGGTACAAAATGGCTAATAGTTTGATTTAGTCTACAACTTTGCAGCAACGCTGCCAGTTAACAGAACGGCTATAAGCCATAAGTATCATAGAAAGGCTAAAGCCTTATACAGGACGACTACAGGCCGTACACTTCCTCCGTCCATAATAACCCAACCCCATTCAATATGTCATGTCATAAATATTACATGCATGCAAAGTTATACTCAGCACAATCATATATGTAAATCATAAACACATCACTCATACGAAATATAAGGGTATAATCGTCATTCTACCATACAAAGGTATTACGATCATTTTAAACTATAAGGATATTTCGATGATTTCACAAATCGGGGTTTTAACGACCCAATAGAATATCCACTGTCGCCTCAAGTGACTTAAGTAACCTAAACAGACATAACGATGCTAATGGGCCAAAGGCCCATTACTTGGCCCAAGTGGGCATACACCCTCGTGTGGCCCATTTAGCCTAAATTTAGATATGGCTATGTGACCTACATAGCCCAGTCCAACAATTATAACAAGTTGTAGATTCAATTCGTGTGGGGATCACTAGCCCATTGAGCCCATACGGCCCATCTAGGCCCAACGTGGCCCAGAACTACTAAGTTGTGTGATAAACCGTAAATTATACATTTTTTACCCCATGTTTAATGCGTTTTATAGATGATTCCTTATTAGAATTGGTGAATTTGATGCTCCTAATGTTTTAATTTCATGTTTTGTGCTCAGGAGAGCACAAAAAGTAAAAAGGAGCCAAAAATGAGCCAAAACGGGACAAAACTGACCAAATCGAGAAGATGACACGGCCTAAACCTTGCTACACGGGCAGCTCACACGGTCGTGTCTTTCAAGGGTGTCGACCAAGGCTTTCACGATTCACACGGCCTAGCCATTGACCCACATGGCCGTGTGCAATTTAATGGATCGAACACGACTTGGCAATCACGTCATACAGCCGTGGCACACGGGCGAGTCCCTGTTGAGCCCAAGTAAATGCAATTCGGAAAAGGCCACTTTGGAGGGTTTTTAGGCATTCCAAAGCCTATAAATACGCACTAGAGGAGGAGAAAAAGGGAGACGGGGAAGAGGGGTAAGGAATTACCCGAAAGAAGCTAATTAGTCCATCTCAGAAGCCGGATTCATCATCAAGACTGAAGATCTCTCCTCAATTCCCCTTCAGGAGTTCTGGGTTTTCTTTATGTTTTTTATGCTTTACTCTTCTAAGATGTTTTCTTATTTAGTTATGAACTAAACCCCTTAGATACCTAAGGGGAATGAAACCTAAGACGAATCTTGTTATTATTTTCCAAATCGTATGTTAAATATTTAACTTATTCTTAATTATGTGTTCTTAATTCTTGTTTTGATATCCCAGGATACTGATTCAAGACACGCTCTTATTCAGAGGAGGAATAGACCCTGTCTAAGAGTACATTTGCCATAATTAAGCGGAGTTGATTGCGCGCCTAGAAATAGGGTGACAATATTTTGCCGGATTAGGGTGAAACCTAATAAGGGGATCCATACTTCGAGTTAATGCAACCCTAGAGTGTTAATTAGAGAAAAGTCTCGGTTATTCAATCTAGGGATTAGATGTTATTAGTCTTGAATAGGGATAACGACATAACTTAGGGATCTCTACGGAACAAGTTGAATGAATAAATCGTCCGATTCGGAGCCAGAATAACAAGTACAGTCTAGGTGGATTTTTCTTAGGTATTGTCTCAGGTCAATCGATTTTCCTAAAAGCAATTCCCCAATTCTTTTCTCTGTGCGTTCTTAGTTTAAATAATTAGTTAATTAAAACAAACCCTTTTATTCTTAGGCTAGATAATAAAAAGATAGTTATTACTAGTACTTTTGTTTCCCTTGGGTACGATATCCCGGTCTTGCCATTACTATACTATTGTTTGAGAGGTTCGCTTTCCTTTTCGTCGTGATAATAGTTAGTCTAGGTTTGATCTTCATTATAAATATTTATTACTTGTTACAAATCACGTGATCAAGTTTTTGGCGCCGTTGCCGGGGAACTGAAATATTAGGAACACTAAATTTTTATTACTTTATCCATTTATTTTTCTTACAATTTTATTTTATTTTATTTTATTATTTATTAATTTACTTTCTCTCTCTTGGTAGGTTTTTATAGTTTATGACTAGAAGAAACCTGTCAGGACCATTACTCTTTGACGAAGAAATCAATCGTACAATTCGTAAAAATAAAAGAGAAATAAGGCATAGTTTACGCTACAAGGAGAACGAGTGAGAAAACGATACTCAAACCCCAACTGACGAGATGGCTGAAAACCCAGGCGATCAGCTGCCTCCTGCAATTGCAGCTAATCAAAATCCTGCTCCACATACTATGTATGACTATTCTAAACCTTCTTTAACAGGAATTGAGTCTAGTATAGTTAGACCTACTATTGCTGCGAATAATTTTGAACTAAAACCTAACACAATTCAGATGATACAGTCGTTTGTTCAGTTTGATGGTTTGTAGGATGAGGATCCCAACATGCACTTGGCAAATTTTCTTGAATTTTGCGATACATTCAAAATCAATGAGTTTCTGATGATGTCATTCGTCTTCGATTATTTCCCTTTTCACTGAGAAACAAAGCTAAACAGTGGTTGAACTCATTACCACAAGGGTCTATCACTACTTAGGAACAAATGATCGAGAAGTTTTTACTAAAATATTTTTCACCGGCTAAAACGGCTAAATTGCGTAATGATATCTCTTCTTTTGTGCAGATGGATTTAAAAACACTTTACGATGCATGGGAGAGATACAAGGACTTATTGAGAAGGTGCCCTCACCATGGGTTACCGCTTTGGCTGCAAGTTCAAAAGCTTTACAATGGTGTGAATCCCTCGACAAGACAGATGATTGACGCAACTGCTGGCGGAACCATCAACAATAAAACATCGGACGATGCCTATGAATTCATAGAGGAGATGTCACTGAACAACTATCAGTGGCAAGTTATGAGGACAAAGCCAACGAAAACAGCCAACATCTATAACATCGATTCAGTCACCACGCTCTCTAATCAGGTAGAACTTCTCAATAAAAAGGTTGATAGTTTTCTTGGTTCTACGCAGGTACATCCAGTAATAAGGTGTGACTCAAGCGGAGGAGGTGTGCATACAGAATATCAATCCTTCAATCCCACAACTGAAGAGGAACAAGTCAACTATATGGGTAACAATAACTTTAGATTTCAAAATAACCCATATAGTAATACTTATAATGCAGGTTGGAGGAACCACCCAAATTTTTCCCGGGGAGGTCAAGGAAATCCGAAGCCACAAAATCCTCAGGGTTTTCAATAGCCACCTTATCAACAATAGAAAAAACCAAACATTGAAGAGATAAAAAACCAAACATTGAAGAGATGCTTTCTAAATTCATCTCGGTAAACTCATTTCCAAAATACCGAGACAGCACTTAAGAATCAACAAGCATCGACCCAAGGACTCGAAACTCAGATAAGCCAACTGTCTAAGCTAATCTCGGAAAGACCACCAGAAAATTTATTTAGTAATACCAAATCCGGAGAGCATGTCAAAGCAGTTACACTAAGGAGTGGGAAAGTTTTAGCAAAATCTGAAAAAAAGTTAGCACAAGAAGCCATGGAAAGCGAAAGGAGGGAAGAAAAACCCAAAAATAGTGACAAACTAGTACCAGAGGAATATTCATCACCGATTCTATATCCAGCAAAATTAAAAAGATATCGCATTGATGCACAATTCGATAAGTTTCTTAAAGTTTTTAAGCAATTACATATCAACTTACCTTTTGTTGAAGCTATCTCGCAGATGCCTACATACACAAAATTTTTAAAGGAGCTTTTAACAAATAAAAGGAAGTTTGAGGACTTATCTACAGTAGAACTCAATGAGGAATGCTCCGCCATACTCCAAAATAAGCTCCCAACCAAATTAAAAGATCCAGGAAGTTTTACTATCCCTTGCTTAATTGGTAATTTGAATATTGAAAAATCACTAGCTGATTTAGGTGCTAGTATTAATTTGATGCCCTATGAAATGTTCATACAGCTTGGTCTTGGGGAACCTAAACCCACTAGGATGAGTATTCAATTAGCCGATAGATCTGTTAAAAATCCCAAGGGTATTATTGAAGACGTACTCGTAAAAGTAGATAAATTTATATTCCCTGTTGATTTTGTTGTGCTTGACATGGATGAAGATGTAGAAGTACCCTTAATTCTAGGGCACCCATTTCTATCCACTGCTAGAGCCGTGATTGACGTAGGTGACGGTAAATTCGTACTTAGAGTAGGGGACGAGGAAATGATCTTTAAAATTTATGATGCTATGAGATTCTCTAGGGAACAAGATGATTCATGTTATTTCATTGACTCTATTCATCATATTACTCAAATCTCTTTTCAAGAAATTGTACAGGAGGAGACGACAGAACCGCGTCTAGCTCAAGACGAGGAGATAGGTGAAGAACCTAATAACCATCCGTCAAGACAAGTAGAATACGAAGGTATTAAGATTAACGATGAACTTAAGCAAAAACCCTCGATTGAGGAGCCTCCCAAACTGGAACTTAAACAATTACCAAACCATTTAGAATATACATTCCTTGGAAATAATTCTACATTACCAGTTATTATTGCTTCTAATTTGCAGCCCAAGGAGAAAGAGGAATTAATCCAAGTATTAAAAGAACATAAGAAGGCCATAGCATGGAAAATTTCTGACATTAAGGGAATCGGTCCTTCTTTTTGCACCCACAAAATTTTAATGGAAGAGGAATACAAACCATGTGTGCAAGCTCAAAGACGTCTGAACCCCAATATGAAGGAAGTTGTAAAAGCCGAGGTGATTAAACTTCTAGATGCTAGAATTATTTATCCTATTTCTGACAGTTCTTGGGTAAGTCCAGCGCAGGTTGTCCCCAAGAAAGGAGGCATGACGGTTGTGACCAACGAGAAGAATAAGCTAATCCCAATAAGAATGGTTACAGGATGGAGAGTTTGCATAGACTATAGGAAACTAAATGACGCCACAAGAAAAGATCACTTTCCCTTGTCATTCATTGACCAAATGTTAGAAAGATTATCCGGACACACGTATTACTGCTTCCTAGACGGACTCTCTGGTTACTTCCAAATCCCAATAGCTCCTGAAGATCAGGAAAAGACGACATTCACTTGCCCATATGGTACGTTTGCTTATCGTAGAATGCCTTTTGAATTATGTAATGCCCTTGCTACTTTTCAGCGCTGTATGATAGCTATATTCGATGAACTCGTGGAAGATATCATGGAAGTCTTCATGGATAATTTTTCGGTATTCGGTAACTCTTTCCATCTCTGTCTTAAAAATTTAAAACGAGTTTTAATAAGATGTGAAGAAACAAACCTTGTGCTTAACTGGGAGAAATGCCACTTCATGGTTCAAGAAGGTATTGTACTAGGGCATAAAATTTCTAGTAAAAGGATTGAGGTGGATAAATCTAAAATAGAAACAATCGAGATATTACCACCTCCTAGTTCAGTTAAGGCTATTAAAAGTTTTTTAGGACATGCTGGTTTTTATAGAAGATTCATTAAGGATTTTTCTAATATAGCTAAGTCTTTAACTAAATTGCTAGAAAAAAGATATACCTTTTAACTTCGATCAAGAATGTTTAGAAGCATTTAATACTTTAAAGGATAAATTAATTAATGCTCCAATTATAATTACACCTGATTGGAACTTGCCTTTTGAACTAATGTGTGATGCGAGTGATTTTGCAGTAGGTACAGTACTAGGACAACGAAGAGACAAGCATTTTCAACCTATCTATTACGCCGCAAAACCTTAACGGCTGCACAAGAAAACTATACTACCACGGAAAAAGAGTTGCTAGCTGTGGTTTTTGCTTTTGATAAATTTCGATCATATCTCATATTGTCTAAAGTTTTTGTTTACACTAACCATTCCATCCTTCGCTATCTTTTAACTAAAATCGATGCACAACCTCGACTCATCCGATAGATTCTCCTTTTGTAGGAATTTGACTTGGAAATTTAGGATAAGAAAGGAGCTGAAAATCTAGCGGCTGATCATCTATCCAGGCTCGAGAAAAGTAATACCAGAGAACTAGATGACGTGGAAATAAATGATTCGTTCCCTGAAGAATAATTTTTCGCTATATCTGACTCCGAGGTACGTTGGTTTGTAGACATCGAGAATTTTTCAGCTGCTAACATTATCCCAAAAGAGTTAACACACCAGCAAAATAAGCGATTCTTTAATGATGTAAAAAACTACTTTTGGGACGATCCATTTCTGTTTCATAGATGTGCAGATCAAGTCATCAGAAGATGCGTTACAGGATCAGAAATATCAAAAATATTGGAACACTGCCACTCAGGGCCAACTGGAGGACACTATAGTGGAACAAAATCGCACACAAAATACTTGAATCAGGTTTTTATTGGCCTTCGTTATTCAAAGATGCTATCAGGGATGTTACTTTATGTGAAAAATGCCAATGGACAGGTAACATATCTAAATGCGATGAAATGTCTCAAAACTATATGCTTTCTTGTGAAATATTTGACGTGTGGGGTATCGATTTCATGGGCCCACTCCCCATTTCATTAGGAAATAAATATATCTTAGTAGCAGTTGACTACATGTCCAAATGGGTAGAAGCTCAACCTCTACCTACTAATGATGCTAGAGTGGTAGTACGTTTCCTTAAAAAACTCTTTTTGAGATTTGGAACACCTAGAGCAATTATTAGCGACAGGGGCACTCATTTTTGTAATACTCAATTTGAAAAAACCCTTAAGAAATACGAAGTTCATCATAGAACGGCCACCCCATACCATCCTCAAACTAATGGACAAGCTGAAGTAACAAACCGAGAACTCAAATGGATCCTTGAAAAAATAGTAGAATCAAATAGAAAAGACTGGGCACCAAAAATAGACGATGCCTTATGGGCTTACAGAACCGCTTTTAAGACTCCTATAGGGACATCACCTTACAGACTTGTTTATGGAAAAAGTTGTCATCTCCCATTCGAACTAGAGCATAAAGCTTTTTGGGCTATTAAATTTCTAAACCTTGATCCCGAACTTCCAAGAAAAAATAGGTTGATGCAACTGAATGAGCTAGATAAATGGCGAGCCAATGCATACGAAAATTCACGCCTATACAAGGAAGCAACAAAGCAGCGCCATGATGTTCATTTAAAGCAACGGAAACAATTTGAAATTGGAAATCTTGTCTTACTATACAACTCAAGACTCAAATTATTTCCCGAGAAACTAAAATAACGATGGTCAGGACCATTCGTAATTCAATCTGTTCATCCATATGGCACGATAGAGGTAAGTCACCCATCATATGGTACTTTCAAAGTAAACAAACAATGTCTCAAACTCTATAATGGTGAGGATTTTAAAGTCGATGGAGAGGAGTTACGACTCCACAAACCGCCCTGAGTATACTAACAAGGTAACAGTCGAGCTTAGACTATAAACAATCGCTTCTCGGGAGGCAACCCGAGTACTAACCATTTTAAATTATTTGAAATTGAAATTTTAAACATTTAGGTCACTAACAGAGTATTTGAAACATAGGTTCCCAGCACCACACGGCCTGTAACACTGCCGTGCTTAAGGTCGTGTGTACCAACACGGAGGGAAACACGACCGTGCAAAAATAGGGTAAATGATTTCCCCAAAACACGAAATGCGATAAAATCCCCACGGCCGTCCGACATGGCCGTGGGTGAATTTGATACACACACGGGCGTGGGAATAGAAACCCACGGGCGTGCCAAGGACAAGGCTTGATTCTGTTTCTTCGCCACGGGCATGAGACACGCCCGTTCCGTTAAGCCATGGACAACAATACACGGGCGTGGTACCTTAGCATGGGCGGGGGAGAAGCGAACACAGCTAGGCACAGCCGTGCCATATGGCCGTGTACCACACACGCCCAAGAAATACGGGTGGGATAGTAGCCAACCACGAACTAAAATTGCAAAATTCGAAACACACGGGCTCAACCTCATAAGGACACGGGCGTGGCCCTAGGCCGTGTGGCCCTCCCCTATATAAGAAAATCACTGTTCATTTTCCTCTTCCTTTCCAAAGCCCTAGCCGAAATCTCCCCTTCTCCACTCCCTGATCCCTATTCTTAGCCACCACCACCTTCTCGTCCAATTCATGTGGCAGCTTCATATGCTAACATCTCTGAGCACTTCACCCGATTCGAGCTTCAGTGTTTTCAACAATTTGACAACATTGATGCTACTCTACAGCAGAGTTGTCAGCACCTTCCCATCTCATCGCCAGTCCCGCCTCGCGAACCATCCAGCGATGAAGATGTTTAGGAATATTTATTTATTATTTTCTGCTTTTACTTATTATTGAAACTATTTCTATTATTTTTATTAGATTTTAGAATTTTATTTTTATTCTTTATTTCGGTTATTTCTTTTCGAATCCTTATACTTCCTAATATCTCCTAAAAAGTTCCTGATTTTATCACAGTTATATAGAACTCCTAAGCTTATCATCACATAGGAACTACAACTACACTGGGGAAGGTTCTCCACGACTGCCATGTCCTGCTCAACCATGACCATAGCTACCACTAGATATAATATTCTTTTGGCGCAGGACTTATGGCCTAATGAACCTCTACGACTATCGGAGTATCCTTCTCCACTCTTAAACCGATCACTCTCCAAAACTTTAAGTTCGAGGAATTCATCATACAGGAAGTTTCACTTCTCTCCCCATCTTATTTTTATTCTCTAACATCTATCTTTGTACATTGAGGGCAATGTACATCTTAAGTGTAGGGGGTATTCATTAACAATCACCTTGTTCTCATGAAAAACTCTCATATCATATTTAGGACAAATTTTAATTAATTTATGAGTCTGATTGATATATCTTGAATTAAAACATAAGGATTTATGCATTGTTTATTTAAACTTTAAGACATTAGAGAATCAAGCATGATAAGTTGATTTTTAAGAAATTAAATTTATAGGTTGTTTCCCCAAGTCTAGGTATTACTTTGAATAAGAATTCACAAGTCTAAACATCAAAAAGCCATAATTTTTGTCAGATTTTTGAGCCTTTTGAGCATCTATTCATCCTTTCATGCTTACTTTTATTATTGCTTTGAGTGCGTCAGTATTGAACTGTTATTCTAGAACTTGCTTGATTATGCATGTCGAGACCACACCATTTGATTTGATATATCAAAATGATTAAGGCACTTAGGATTAACCCACTCATGCCATGAAAAGCCTACCTCCACGATTAACCCCGAGTAAAACCCTTTGAGCCTGACAAGCCATTCCTTATATTACTCTTAATATTAATCATTAACCCATTATTGTTGAAATCCCCTAAATTAATTTGATCCCTATTTCTGTCGAGATCTGAGTTGGAAAAGTTGTTTAGCTATGTTTTTTCTTCTTTATTTAACTTGTTCTAAAAAAAAAAGAAAAAACCTATGTATACATATTAGTAATTTCATATTCTGAGAGAAGCTCTGTTGTACGCAAGTGAAGATTAACTCTTTTTCTAGTTAGGCAACTTTTCAATTCAATCTCGATTCTAACCCATTCTTTCAGCTTGTGACCACACCCCCTAACTAATCCTCATTACAACCCTCTAAAGACCTTTTGATTGATGTATCATCTTAAAATTAAGTGGAGATTTGATTTTCATACAAGCCTATGGTAATGACTTTCCATTATGGACTATTGAGTGCTTCCTTTATTGTCCTTAAAACACCTCGAGTGATTTGAGTGAATATTTAGTGAGGATGTAAAACTCTATGATAATCTAAATTAAAGGTAATTACTTAGATGAGGGAAAACACTTATATTTTCGGGATAAAATGCTCAACTTGGAATGATTGAAACTTTTATGTTCTTTTAGTTAAATTCTCAATGTATGATTACCTATGGATTAATTTGAGATATTATTCATAGAGATTCTAAGTTGAGAAGGATTTATTCTGATTATGAGTTGAGAATTTTACTTGAGGACAAGCAAATGCTTAAGTGTGGAGGTATTTGATAAACCGTAAATTATACATATTTTTACCCAATGTTTAATGCATTTTATAGATGATTCCTCATTAGAATTGGTGAATTTGATGCTCCTAATGTTTTAATTTCATGTTTTCTACTCAGGAGAGCACCAAGAGTAAAAAGGAGCCAAAAACGAGCCAAAAAGAGACAAAACAGACCAAATCGAGAAGATGACACGGCCTAAACCTTGCCACACAGGCAGCTCACATTGTCGTGCCTTTTAAGGGTGTCGACCAAGGCTTTCACGATTCACATGGCCTAGGCATTGACCCACACGGCCGTGTGCAATTTAACGGATTTAAAACGGCCTAGCAATTACGTCACACGGCCGTGGTACACGGGCGTGTCCCTGCTGAGCCCATGTTAAGTCCAATTTGGAAGGTTTCTAGGCATTCCAAGCCTATAAATACGCACTAGAGGAGGAGAAAAAAGGAGATGGAGAATAGGGGTAAGGGATTACCCTAAGGAAGCTGATTGATCCATCGCAGAAGTCAGATTCATCATCAAGACTGAAGATCTCTCCTCAATTCCCCTTTAGGAGTTTTGGGTTTTCTTTATGTTTTGTATTCTTTATTCTTTTGAGATGTTTTCTTATTTAGTTATGAACTAAACCCCTTAGATACCTAAGGGGAATGAAACCTAAGATGAATCTTGTTATTATTTTCCAAATTGTATGATAAATATTTAACTTGTTCTTAATTATGTGCTATTAATTCTTGTTTTGATATCCCAGGATACTGATTCAAGACACGCTCTTATTCAGAGGCGGAATAAACCTTGTCTAAGAGTACATTTGCCATAATTAAGCGGAGTTGATTGTACGCCTAGAAATAGGGTGACAAGATTTTGCCGAATTAGGGTGAAACCTAATAAGGGGATCCATAGATCGAGTTAATACAACCCTAGAGTGTTAATTAGAGAAAAGTCTCGATTATTCAATCTAGGGATTAGATGTTATTAGTCTTGAATAGGGATAATAACATAACTTAGGGATCTCTACGGAACAAGTTGAATGAATAAATTGTCCGATTCGGAGCCAGAATAACAAGTACAATCTAGGTGGATTTTTCCTTAGGTATTGTCTCAGGTCAATCGATTTTCCCAAAAGCAATTCCCCAATTCTTTTCTCTGTGCATTCTTAGTTTAAATAATTCGTTAATTAAAACAAACCCTTTTATTATTAGGCTAGATAATAAAAAGATAGTTATTACTAGTACTTTTGGTTCCCTTGGGTAAGATATCCCGGTCTTGCCATTACTATACTATTGTTCGATAGGTGCGCTTGCCTTTTCATCGTGATAATAGTTAGTCTAGGTTTGATCTTGATTATAAATATTTATTACTTGTTACGAATCATGTGATCATTGTGCGTGCAACATGACAAGTCTACCTACGTCCCACTTAACAGAGAAGTTTACCTGTAACATCTTGATTTTCGGATTTATTCGCGGTTTTCAATATTTTGTAAAATTTTTAAAATTTCGTATTTGGATGTGAAATTAATATTTTGAGTAGGTAAATGTGCTTATAGAAGGCCCATGTGTTGGCCAAAACCCGGTTGAATTTTTGAATTTTGGACTTAAAAGGTTAGGGGTTCTGGCTAAGTGGCCCTTAAGTGGAGTGATGGGTAAATTGCATCACAAATGAGCCTCTGGTAAAGTGGCAAGGGTGACGCCACTAGGCTCCTAGAAAAGTGGCGTGTGGAGCATTGGGGAAGGAATGGGATCGATTCCCTGTGTTGGCAAATAGATGCATTTATTTTTAAGTGCAGGAGTGGTAAGTGTTGGAGTCCAAGTGGATTCTGCTAAAGGAAAGTTTGAATCAGTCCAAATGCTTGAATTAAGGAGTGATAAAGGGAGAGATTTAAGGGATTGGGTGAGAGACTGGGAGTTGGTCAAATTTAGGGAATTGAAGAGGGAAAATTCGGCAGAGGGTTTAGGTTAATATTTCGGCACCTAGGACTTTGTGAGGTGCCGTTTTCTTCTGCTCAGGCACCACAAGGGTTTTCTTTTTTCTCTCTTTTCCTCTCTAGCCAAAACTTTCACCTATCCTGTTCTTCTTTCTCTACTTCCTTCTCCAAAGCCGTCCATCAAACCTGCTATTCATCAGCACCTTTGCCGAAGTCGCAAAAGCCGAAATCCTGTGATCACTGCTTGTGCCGATTTCTTCAAAGCCAGATCCTTCTATGTTCTTTTGTTTTTATTAATCTACGATTATCTTTTCTTAATCCTAGATACCTGACGGCAAATATACTTCAAGGTCATAGCCTCATATCGTCATCTCCTTCACCACCCAAAAGCCGAAAGTACCATTGGTTTAGGGGCTTATAGTCGAAACTTCTTCAACCCCTGGATTCAGGTTTTACCATTGTTCTAATGATAAATCTGCACCAGATTGCGTGGAAATCAAGTAGGAGTAAGGGTAAGTACTTATCATCTCAGATCTGTTCTTATTTTACGATGTTAGGAAAAGCCGAAGTCCCTAAAAATTAGGGAGGCTGTCGATGTGAGCATAAGGCTTTAAGGGTTTGTAACTGATGTTTTATTTCGGTGATTAGAGTCTTCTTAAGTGTTGGATCAAAAGCGTGAATCATTGGAACAATCGGATTCGGAGCTAGCTATCGATTTTGGCAAAAAGGTAAGGGTTCAAAGGCTTTTTAGGAACATGGGTCGACTTTGGTTGAGCAAGTTTTGGGTTTAGTGATTACAGTTTGTAACTAAGAACTGTGCTAATCAATTGTAGGGCATCGAAAGGGATCTCAGTAGCAATTGTCGCGAATCAGGTGTGTACCGAACACCCTTTCTTAGTTCAATTCGGCAAAAGCCGAAATGCCGAAATTCTGGCATTTCATGGGCTTGTGAGTATGCAAATGCTCTCGAGACATAGAGTAATTGTTAGATCTAGCACCGCAAGGTGGTAAGTAATTTCGTGTGACGTTTTAACATACTTCAGAAAAAGGGTCTCGATGGGCCAAAACTGGGCCCAATGGGCTTACGGACCAATATGGGTAAGAGATGGGCAAAGTAGCATGTTAGTTAGATGGTGGAACCACATTGCAAAAAACAGCTAAAACTTACTGAAATAAATTGTGTAGTTGCGTAAGTACGAAATTACCCCTAAAGAGCATAATTACCGAAATACCCCTAGGGTTTAAATTAGCTAAATTGCATGATTGATTAATACTGTATTGTACATGATATGCTTTATTAATATTTGTTGCATGGAATTGGGGTATTGAGGGAGGAAGTATTAAAAGTGGTTCATCCACGTACTGGAGGCTTTGCCTCAACTTACTGATATTTGAGCAGCGTTGCTGCAACTGTGGAGTGTAGGGCTGGGTGGGTTGAGATATTCCCCACATGGAGTGTAGGGCTGGTACGGGGCAGTGTAGCGGTTGGTGGGTTGAGTAGTCTCCCCAGATGGGTTTGCATGCATTACTACTATTGTTACCTATGTTACTGAACTGGGCCTATGGGCCACACTGTTATGTAAAAAGGGGCTAAGGCCTTGCTACTGTATTCTGAAAAGGGCTTCGATCCACTGTGTACTGTTATCTGAATGGGGCTTAGGCCCAATGGGCTCGAGCTGATTTGGGCTTTGGATGGGTTTCTGTATGCACTGATTTTTCCCAAACTCACCCCTTTTTTCTTCCATCCTTGCAAGTGAGCCCTAGTTGGTGGACTTGGAGCTGGGCGGGATTTGGAGTGGCCACACGTTTTCTGCAAATTTGTTTTCTTCTGGTGAACTAGATTTTCCATATTTTCGTTTATGGTTTTGGGTTTTTAAATGTAATAAGGCCGCTTAATTATCTTTATGGTTTGGTTTGTTTCTTTATTATTTAATTCTATTATGATAAAACTGAACTATGATAACTAACGAGATGGATTAGCTCTAGGAAGCGTTTTCAAAAACATTAAGTGATTTCAAAATAACACGAATACAAGTAAGACTTCCGCTAAGCAAACGTTTTCAACCTTAATCATTTTCTTAAGATGGACATAACCAAACGGTTTTCTCAAAATTATACGAGATGTTAGAGTGTGGCAATGGCGGTGTGCATGTCTAGGATTGGATCCGAAGGGAGCTTGGTACTTAAGCAGTCCGACGGACTCACCTCCTCTTCTTCCTGGTTTCCTACCTGGTGCACAGCTTCCATTCACTTTAACCTACTTTTAAAAGTGTCTTTTACAACACCAACTAAGTTTTCCAAACTAAGTAATACGGAATGTTTTGAACGCTTCGATGTGGCGCATCAGATCCTGTCATAATGTCTAGGCCGGGTTTGGGGTGTTACATTTAGTGGTGTCAGAGCCTAGGTTGCAACAACTCGGCTGTGGATCGGGTCCGAAAATCTTTTCAAAAAAAATGGGGTTTTTTCTATAAGTTTTCGAAGATGTTCAAAGTTTTTCTATTGTTAAACGGGGTCAAATCAATAGTTTTAAAATAAAAGTTTTTTCAAATCAAATCTTTTTATTTTCGGTAAACGAAAACATGGGTATTTTAAAAAAAAATTAGATGGACTAATAAGGAAGTGGCACACTGAATCCCCGGCACCAAGTCTGTAAGTGTTCTTTTTCTGCTTTAAATATTTATATGGAACTGGACTGGAAATAACACTGTAGATAGTACTGAGCCTTAGAGATAGTGCTATTGATAATGTAGTATTAGGGCCACAAAACTGGGACCGTAGCTAAATTGTGATTGCACGAAAATAACTCTGAAACTCTATCTGTTCATAAGACATTCTGTAATAAACAGTGAAACCAGTAAGCTAATGTCATAAAATTCATAATCAGATAAATCGTTATGAGTACAAGGGTTACTCGGGGAAGAGGCCGTGGTCGAGGCCGAGGTAGCACGCAAGCTGGATCTGCGTCATCTGAACACATACCAGCTGGCGATGCACGTCCACCACCGGTTAATGAAAATGAGCCGTATGACTGGGCCGCAGGGGATGACGCTTTGTCTCAGGCCATGTTGAGGGTTTTAGAAAGGGTGGCCGGAGCTAACATCGGGCCCATGAGTAGGGGGTCCATTTCTGAACGCCTTCGGGCCAACAGAGTTGAGATTTTTATGGGCGTATCTGGAGTGGCCCCAAATGTGGCTGAGTACTGGTTGGAAGCCACAGAGCGGATCATGGATGACCTGGACTGCTCAGTAGAACAGAAATTAAAAGGGGCGGTGTCATTGCTGCGGGATAAAGCGTATCAGTGGTGGATTACTGTGAGAGAGGGAACCCCAGCTGAGAGGGTAACATGGGAGCTGTTTAAACAGACCTTTAAGGCAAAATATGTTGGAGCTAGCTATGTGGACGCACGCAGAAAGGAGTTCTTGAATCTGACTCAGGGAAATAAGACCATTGCTGAATATGAGGCAGAGTTTCTACGATTGAGTCGGTATGCTAATGGCATCGTTTCCACCGAATACGAGCGCAGCGTTCGTTTTGAGGATGGCCTCAGAGATGAGTTAAGGGTGCTCATAGCTCCGCAGAGAGAGCGAGATTTTGCTGCACTGGTAGAGAAGGCTAAGATAGCCGAAGAGGTGAAACAAACCGAACGGAGGAATCGGGATAAGGATCAGAATTTAGGAGGGATGCTGGACCAGCGGGTGCTGCAAATCGAAACGTTAAGAGAGCTAGGATGGAGGAACCGGTTCGAGCAGTTCCGATGAACACAGGTAGACTGCAAGCTTGTGGGGATTGCGGCAGAATGCATCAAGGAGAGTGCTCGAAGCGTTCTGGGGCTTGTCTTCGTTGTGGGTCTAAGGAGCATAGGATTAAGGATTGTCCTAGGAGGGCCACTCAAGCTCAGGTGGCCGAACAAGGGGCTGTGTGACCGGCTCAACCTGTGAGGGATGGACCGCCGCTGCCAAGAGGTTGTGGACAAGGTCACGGTGGTAATGACCGTGGACGTGGGGCACCTGGCAGGGGTATTGGTAACGCGGATGCTCGTCAGCCAGCTTTGGTGTATGCTGCTCGTCGCTGCGAGGAGGGTGACGCACCTGATGTCATAACTGGTACATTTTTTATCTATGGTGTACCTTATACTGCTCTGATTGATGTGGGATCAACCCATTCATATGTGGCATATAACATTTTTGGGGCACTGGGTGTGCACTTCGAGGAGACTGTATGTGGGGTGTCTGTGATAAGTCCTTTAGGTCATTCGGCTAAGGTAGAGAAACTCTTCAAAGAGGTGCCTCTGGAGATTCAAGGCGGGGTTTTCTGTGGGGATTTGATGGAGTTACCGCTTGAAGAATTCAATTTGATACTAGGGATGGATTGGTTGACCAAGCATAAGGCAACTTTGGATTGTGCAGCTAAGAGGATGGTGTTAAGGACTGTCAATGATGAAGAGGTAATGATTATTGGAGAACGGAGGGATTACTTATCCAATGTAGTATCGGCGTTGAGGGTCGAGAAATTGATGCGCAAGGGGTGCGAGGCATATCTGGCTTTGGTAAGCCAAGCTGAAACTGAGGATCTGACTGTGGAGACCATCAGAACTGTTAGGGAATTCCGGGATGTTTTTCCGGAAGAACTTCCTGGATTACCTCCGAATTGGGAAGTTGAGTTTGGAATCGATTTGTTGCCGGGAACAGCTCCAGTATCTATTGTACCCTATAGGATGGCACCGAAGGAGTTAGTGAAACTGAAGGCTCAAATTCAAGAGTTGTTAGATAGAGGCTTCATTAGGCCTAGTGTGTCTCCTTGGGGAGCACTGGTCCTATTTGTGAAAAAAAAGGATGGAACGATGCGCATGTGCATCGATTATCGCCAGTTGAACAAACTGATGATTAAGAATAAGTATCCACTACCAATAATTGATGATCTGTTTGATCAGCTTAGGGGAGCTTCGGTATTCTCCAAAATCGATCTTCGTTCTGGATACCATCAGCTAAGGGTAAAAGAAGGGGATATTCATAAGACAGCATTCCGAACTCGATATGGACATTATGAGTTTGTGGTCATGCCGTTTGGGCTGACGAATGCACCTGCAGCTTTTATGGATCTGATGAATCGAGTATTCCAACCTTACTTGGATCGGTTCGTAGTCGTCTTTATCGACGATATCCTGGTATACTCTGAAACGGAGGCGAAGCATGATGAGCATCTCCGTACTGTGCTGCAAGTGTTAAGGGAAAAGGAGCTCTATGCGAAGTTCAGCAAGTGTGTATTCTGGTTGAGGGAGGTAACCTTCCTAGGGCATGTGGTCTCTGCCGAGGGGATTAAGGTGGATCCTCGTAAAATTGAAGCGATTCTGGAATGGAAGCCACCTAGGTCAGTATCAGAAATTTAGAGTTTCCTAAGGTTGGGAGGTTACTACAAAAGGTTTGTGAAAGGTTTCTCGGTAATGGCGGCACCCTTTACAAAACTCATAAGGAAAGGAGTACCATTTGTCTGGGTCGAGAAACAGCAAAAAGCTTTTGATCGGTTGAAAAAGGTATTAACCGAAGCGCCAGTGTTGATTCAACCGGTGTCTAGGAAGGACTTTACTGTATACAGCGATGCGTCGCATGTGGGGTTAGGTTGCGTACTAATGCAAGAGGGCAAGGTGGTCGCTTATGCATCGCGACAGCTCAGGGCTCATGAGGTGAATTACCCTACGCATGATTTGGAGCTAGCAGCGGTGATTTTTGCGTTAAGAATTTGGAGACACTACTTATATGGGGAAAAGTGCATCATATGCATAGATCATAAAAGCCTAAAGTATCTGTTGACTCAGAAGGAGTTGAACCTTAGGCAACGTAGATGGGTGGAGTTGCTTAAGGATTACGACTGTTCGATAGAGTACCACCCAGGAAAGGCTAATGTGGTGGCGGATGCGTTGAGTCGAAGGGTTGTTACTGATTTGAGAGCCTTGTTCGCACGATTAAGTCTGTACGACGATGGAAGCTTGTTGGCAGAACTGCAAGTAAGGCCTACTTGGACTGAGCAGATTAAGGAAAAATAGTTGAAGGACAATTTATTAGCTCTTCGATTCCAGCAAGTTAAGAGTGGTGAGAACGAGGATTTTGGGTTGAACACTGAAGAAGTTCTATGCTTTCGTGGAAGGGTTTGTATTCCAAAGGACCCTGAATTGAGGCAGTTAATTCTAAAAGAGGCTCATGGTGGACTCTGTGCCATGCATCCTGGGGGGAATAAGTTATATCGAGACTTACGAGAGGTGTACTGGTGGCCCAGATAAAAACGAGAGGTGACTGAATTTGTTGGGAAATGTCTGACGTGCCAGCAGGTTAAGGCTGAGTACCAACTGCCTTCGGGATTACTGCAACCTGTGAAAATTCCGCTATGGAAGTGGGAAAGAGCAACAATGGACTTTGTGAGTGGGTTACCTTTGACACCCACCAAGAGAGATTCGGTGTGGGTAGTTGTGGATAGGTTAACAAAATCTGCTCATTTCATACCTGTTCGTACCGACTACTCACTGCAAAAGTTGGCCAAGTTATATGTGGCGGAGGTAGTGCAACTGCATGGGGTGCCAGTGTCGATAATTTCTGATCGAGACCCTAGGTTTACATCTTGATTTTGGCAGAAGTTGCAGGAAGCGTTGGGTACACGATTGGATTTTAGTACCGCTTTTCACCCACAGACAGATGGACAGTCAGAAAGGGTTATTCAGGTTCTGGAAGATATGTTGAGAGGTTGTATCATTGATTTTCGTGGAAGTTGGGAGGACTACTTGCCACTGGCGGAGTTTGCTTACAATAACAGCTATCAAGCAAGTATTCAGATGGCACCATATGAAGCGCTTTATGGGCGAAGATGTCGTACGCCGACGTGTTGGACAGAGTTGGGTGAACGACGAGTGCTTGGACCGGAATTGGTGGCAGATACTGAAAGCAAGGTTAGGCTAATAAGGGATCGGTTAAAGGAAGCATCCGATAGACAAAAGTCGTATGCGGATCTGAAGTGCAAAGAGATTGAGTTCGCTGTTGGGGATATGGTTTTTTTGAAGGTTTCCCCTTGGAAGAAAATTTTGAGATTTGGTAAGAAGGGTAAGTTGAGCCCACGGTTTATTGGGCCTTACCGAATTGTTAAGCGGGTTGGACCAGTGGCTTATCAGCTAGAGTTACCACCAGAATTGCATCGTATCCACGACGTTTTTCATGTATCCATGCTGAGGCGGTATCGATCTGACCCAACTCATATCATACCAGTTACAGAGATCGAGGTGCAGTCAGATTTAACTTTTGAAGAGGAACCTGTGCAGATACTTGATCGTGACGTCAAGGTGTTGAGAAGGAAATCAGTTCCACTAGTGAAAGTACTTTGGAGGAACCACGGCAAAGAAGAAGCTATTTGGGAGACTGAAGAGGCTATGCGTCAACAGTACCCTCAACTATTCTAATAAGGTAAAATTTCGAGGTCGAAATTTCTTTAAGGAGGGTAGAGTTGTAACATCCTGATTTTCAGATTTATTCGCGGTTTTCAATATTTTGTAAAGTTTTTAAATTTCGTATTTGGATGTGAAATTAATATTTTGAGTAGGTAAATGGGCTTATAGAAGGCCCATGTGTTGGCCAAAACCCGGTTGAATTTTTGAATTTTGGACTTAAAAGGTTAGGGGTTTTGGCTAAGTGGCCCTTAAGTGGAGTGATGGGTAAATTGCATCACAAATGAGCCTCTGGTAAAGTGGCAAGGGTGACGCCACTAGGCTCCTAGAAAAGTGGTGTGTGGAGCATTGGGGAAGGCATGGAATCGATTCCCTGTGTTGGCAAATAGATGCATTTATTTTTAAGTGCAGGAGGGGTAAGTGTTGGAGTCCAAGTGGATTCTGCTAAAGGAAAGTTTGAATCAGTCCAAATGCTTGAATTAAGGAGTGATAAGGGGAGAGATTTAAGGGATTGGGTGAGAGACTGGGAGTTGGCCGAATTTAGGGAATTGAAGAGGGAAAATTCGGTAGAGGGTTTAGGTTAATATTTCGGCACCTAGGGCTTTGTGAGGTGCCATTTTCTTCTGCTCAGGCACCACAAGGGTTTTCTTTTTTCTCTCTTTTCCTCTATAGCCGAAACTTTCACCTATCCTATTCTTCTTTCTCTACTTCCTTCTCCAAAGCCGTCCATCAAACCTGCTATTCATCAGCACCTTTGCCGAAGTCACAAAAGCTGAAATCCTGTGATCACTGCTTGTGCCGATTTCTTCAAAGCCAGGTCCTTCTATGTTCTTTTGTTTTTATTAATCTACGATTATCTTTTCTTAATCCTAGATACCTGACGGCAAATCTACTTCAAGGTCATAGCCTCATATCGTCATCTCCTTCACCACCCAAAAGCCGAAAGTACCATTGGTTTAGGGGCTTATAGCCGAAACTTCTTCAACCCCTGGATTCGGGTTTTACCATTGTTCTAAGGATAAATCTACACCGGATTGCGTGGAAATCAAGTAGGAGTAAGGGGTAAGTACTTATCATCTCAGATCTGTTCTTATTTTACGATGTTAGGAAAAGCCGAAGTCCCTAAAAATTAGGGAGGTTGTCGATGTGAGCATAAGGCTTTAAGGGTTTGTAACTGATGTTTTCTTTCGGTGATTAGAATCTTCTTAAGCGTTGCATCAAAAGCGTGAATCATTGGAACAATCGAATTCGGAGCTAGCTATCGATTTTGGCAAAAAGGTAAGGGTTCAAAGGCTTTTTAGGAACATGGATCGACTTTGGTTGAGCAAGTTTTGGGTTTAGTGATTACGGTTTGTAAATAAAAACTGTGTTAATCAATTGTAGGACATCGAAAGGGATCTCAGTAGCAGTAGTCGCGAATCAGGTGTGTACCGAACACCCTTTCTTAGTTCAATTCGGCAAAAGTCAAAATGCCAAAATTCTGGCATTTCATGGTCTTGTGAGTATGCAAATGCTCTCGAGACATAGAGTAATTGTTAGATCTAGCACCGCAAGGTGGTAAGTAAGTTCGTGTGACGTTTTAACATACTTCGAAAAAAGGGTCTCGATGGGCCAAAACTGGGACCAATGGGCTTACGGACCAATATGGGTAAGAGATGGGCAAAGTAGCATTTTAGTTAGATGGTGGAACCAAATTGCATAAAATGGCTAAAAATTACTGAAATAACTTGTGTAGTTGCGTAAGTACGAAATTACCCCTAAAGAGCATAATTACCGAAATACCCCTAGGGTTTAAATTAGCTAAATTGCATGATTGATTAATACTGTATTGTACATGATATGCTTTATTAATATTTGTTGCATGGAATTGGGGTATTGAGGGAGGAAGTATTAAAAGTGGTTCATCCACGTACTGGAGGCTTTGCCTCAACTTACTGATATTTGAGCAGCGTTGCTGCAACTGTGGAGTGTAGGGCTGGGTGGGTTGAGATATTCCCCACATGGAGTGTAGGGCTGGTACGGGGCAGTGTAGCGGTTGGTGGGTTGAGTAGTCTCCCCAGATGGGTTTGCATGCATTACTACTATTGTTACCTATGTTACTGAACTAGGCCTATGGGCCACACTGTTATGTAAAAAGGGGCTAAGGCCTTGCTACTGTATTCTGAAAAGGGCTTCAGTCCACTGTGTACTGTTATCTGAATGGGGCTTAGGCCCAATGGGCTCGAGCTGATTTGGGCTTTGGATGGGTTTCTGAATGCACTGAGTTTTCCCAAACTCACCCCTTTTTTCTTCCATCCTTGCAGGTGAGCCCTAGTTGGTGGACTTGGAGCTGGGCGGGATTCGGAGTGGCCACACATTTTCTGCAAATTCGTTTTCTTTTGGTGAACTAGATTTTCCATATTTTCATTTATGGTTTTGGGTTTTTAAATGTAATAAGGCCGCTTAATTATCTTTATGGTTTGGTTTGTTTCTTTATTATTTAATTCTATTATGATAAAATTGAAATATGATAACTAACGAGATGGATTAGCTCTAGGACGCATTTTCAAAAACATTAAGTGATTTCAAAATAACACGAATACAAGTAAGACTTCCGCTAAGCAAACGTTTTCAACCTTAATCATTTTCTTAAGATGGACATAACCAAACGGTTTTCTCAAAATTATACGAGATGTTAGAGTGTGGCAATGGCGGTGTGCATGTCTAGGATTGGATCCGAAGGGAGCTTGGTACTTAAGCAGTCCAACGGACTCACCTCCTCTTCTTCCTGGTTTCCTACCTGGTGCACAGCTTCCATTCACTTTAACCTACTTTTAAAAGTGTCTTTTACAACACCAACTAACTTTTCCAAACTAAGTAATACGGAATGTTTTGAACGCTTCGATGTGGCGCATCAGATCCGGGCATAACGTCTAGGCCGGGTTTGGGGTGTTACATTACCCACGCGGTCCCACGGGCCCATCAAGCCCATCGAGGCCCAGAATAGCCCCAGTACACGAGAACGCTTGTGGCGGCCTCTATTGTCTATCGCCCATGATTTCTGGGCTCAGTTCACCCCTCATGCATTCGCACACTCGTGAGGCCTCGAATCCTGAGGTTTCAGCTTTTCGGTTTTTGCTGACTTCCAACAAAGAAGGGCGTGAATACACACCTGTTTATGGCAACGCACTGAAGTCTACGATCACCAACTTTGGCACATCCTGCATTGAGTCTTAATCACTTTCCCCTTCACCAACTCATCTGGTTCGCTCTATTTAAAGCCAGCTTCTCACCAATTCTCATGCTTGCTTCCCGATGTGGGATTACTTTCAACCATTAGGAAAATTCCTTAGTTTTATATGACCACTTCAACCCTAAAGTGATAGTCCAACTCCACCACCTACATAGCTCAAACAACAAAATAAATACCTTATTGTGCATCCCAAGACTTGAACCTTAGACCTCACAATTACACCACACGCCACCTTGCCACTACACCACACGGCTCTTTGTGTCACCATTTTAGCCTCAATTAATTATAAGATCTATAGGCCAAAGTCCAGGTTCCTTTAAAAGAAAAACCACAATAAATTGCAAGAGCCAAGACTTGAACCCAAGCTCCCTTGCAACCTTATTGATGCCACAACCACTAGACCACTTGCTTCCTTATTTCATTTATTTACCACAATAATTTAAAAGGCCTTCATCCAAGCGCCCAGGGTTTTATTCACTTAAAACCATGATTTTTGCTAAAGCCCAGGTCTGAACCCAAGATTTCTTCAACACTTCTCAGAGCCATTAACCACCAAAGCAGACATTTAATTGTGTCATTTCCTTTCACAATTAAATACTTATATACGACCTCCTTACAGACCCATGCTCAAGGCCTAATACTTCTAGGCCTAAATTCGGGGCGTTACATTTGTGATCGTTTCTTAGAGTTCTATCAAGCCCATGTCTCAATTTCTAATTTTGATGATGATTTTGAAATATTCTATTAATGAAATTATAAGCTTTGTGAAGTTAGTTGTTAGTAAATGAAAGATATTTTTTGGGTTAATATATTTTGTATTTGAATTTTTGATAAATTTGGGTAATTTGGACTAAATTATGAAATTTGTAATTTGAGGGACTAAAATGTGAAATAAGTGAAACATATGGGCTTACGTGAACACTATGAGAATTCAGCCTAACATGGGTATATACAATTTTTTGTATTTTGTGATTTTTGTAAAATAGGGACTAAATTGTTAAAATATGAAAATATGAGGGCTAATTTGTAAAATGCCCTGAATGTGTGTTTGTAAATTGATTTGAATGATTTGGTAAATAAAAGAGTTAAATTTGAATTTATATAGATTAATAATTAAAGAAAACAAAATTAGATTAGGGAAAGTCGAAGGTCGTCGAGTAGCTGATTCTGTCTATCCGAATCCGTATGAGGTAAGTCTATATACAAATAAATGTATTTGAAAATGGTTTATTTATGCTTATATATTATTGAATAATGATGTTTGACTATGTTTGTAGATGAAGTTATTGAATTGTTCGTAAAATGTTTTGATTTGTCCAGTAATGGCTTTAACCCTTGTCCGGCGACGGATACAGGTTAGGGGTGTTATATTTTGTTAGTACTAGAGCTACAGTTTAGTCAATTCTATGACTAACATAGCGTATGTGAGTCTAGCTATACATGCCATATTTATGAACTGCGATAGTGTGATGAATCCTGACAATGAAAATGTGTTTTTATATAGCAAATGGATCCCAAACAAGCCGTAGCTGACGATGTCGAGAGTAATGCGCTTGCTCCCGCGCAAGGGACAGCGCCATCCGATTTTAGACCGGCTATGAGTAGCCATGATAGAGAGGCTAGACAAGCCTTCTATTAGATGATGAATGATTGGTTCAGTCAATACAGTAGAACTAATCCGGTTGTTGAATAACCCCTAACCCTGATTAATCCTCCGTAAGTCCCTGTTATGCCACAAGCTAATCTAACACATTTAAATAAGCCTCTAGTTGATAAAATTAGAAAATATAGGGCCGAAGAATTTTGTGCTGCTACGAATGATGATGCTGAAAGAGCCGAGTTCTGGTTAGAGAACACGATATGAGTGTTCAATGAATTGTGTTTGAATCCGAATGAATGCGTAAAATGTGCCGTCTCACTTCTAGGAGATACGGTGCAACACTGATGGAAGACTTTGATATCAGTGGTTTCGAGAGAGTGAGTTACCTGGGATTTTTTTCAAGCTAAATTCTGAATGAAATATATCAGTCAAAGATTTATTGACCAAAAACGTAAAGAATTTCGTGAGCTTAAACAAGGCCATATGTCTGTTACAGAATGCGAGCAAGACTAAGTCAGTATGCTAGAGAATGTGTTTTGACTGAAGCTATAATGTGCAAGAGATTCGAGGATGGATTAAACGAGGATATCCGTTTGTTAGTCGGGATTCTTGAGAATAAATAATTCGTTGTGCTTATTGAACGAGCATGTAAAGCCGAAGAACTTGGAAAAGAGAAAAGAAAAGTTGATTCAGAAGCTAGAAAAGTGTGAAATAGATCATCAAGAAAGTCATTTCAATCTACATCAAAGAAGTTCTTAGATGATTTTATCCGTTCAAAGGCTAATGTGGGACATTTGAGTAGAGATCATGCTAGATCGAATTCGAGCTTCAGAGCTCCAGCTACTTCCTTTGCTAGTGTTAGAAATGTCAGATTTGATTGCCCTGAGTGCAAACATTGTGGTAAAAGACATCCTGGAAATTATAGATTGTATGATCAGACTTTTTTTAAATGTGGATCATTAGACCATTTTATCCGTGATTACCCCGAATCTATCGAGTAAGAAATTGTACAAAATCCTAGACCGAGTAGCACCTCAACTCATGGTTGACCTCCCAAAAATACGAAAAATATGAATGATTGTCAAAGAGGGACTAAAGACACCGTTGTTCGATCTAAGGCTTGCACAGCTTTCAAAGCCTATGACATTCGAGCTCGTGAGGAAGCTTCATCACCTGATGTGATTACGGGTACTTTTACTCTTTATGATACTTCTATGATTGCTTTGATAGATCTAGGATCATTGCATTCGTATATATGCATGAATTTAGTATCCAATAAGACTTTGCCTGTAGAGTCTACTAAACTTGTGTTAGAGTAACAAACCCCCTAGGTAAAAGTGTTTTAGTTGACAAAGTTTACAAGAATTTTCCGTTGATGTTTTAAGACATTTGTCTTCCGGTTGATCTGATGTTATTACCTTTAGATGAGTTTGATATAATTCTGGGTATGGATTGGTTAACTTTGCACGATGGTATTGTGAATTACAAAAAGAAAACTATTGATTTGAGATGCAAGAATGATGAAATAGTTTTAATTGAATCTAGTGATTTGAATGGATTGTATGCTATGATATCTTCGATGAAAGCTTCGAGTACTGTGAGAAAAGGTTGTGAAGCTTACTTTGCCTATGTGACTGATTCGAAAGTGTCAGAAAAGAGAGTTGAATCAGTGCCTGTTGTCTGTGAATTCCCTGATGTGTTTTATGAAGAACTTCCGGGATTACCTCCGATACGAGAAGTTGAATTTGGCATTGAGTTAGTACCAAAAATTACTCCGATTTTGATAGCTCCGTATAGAATGGCTCTACTAAACTAAAAGAATTAGAGTCTTAGTTGCAAGAATTGACCGATAGAGGGTTTGCTAGACCAATTTTTTCACTTTAGGGTGCTCCTATTTTGTTTGTGAAAAAGAATGATGGCACGATGAGAATGTGTGTTGATTATTGACAGCTGAATAAAGTGACTATCAAGAATAAATACCCTTTGCCCCGAATTGATGATTTTTTTGATCAATTGAAAGGACCAACCATATTTCTGAAGATGGATCTGTATAGGGTTATTATCAGTTGCGAGTAAAAGTTTCAGACATTCCGAAAACTACTTTTTGAACGAGGTATGGCCACTATAAATTCTTAGTTATGCCTTTCGAATTAACTAACGCACCTGTTATCTTTATGGATTTGAAGAAAAAAATTATCAGACCATATTTAGATCGATTTATTATCGTGTTTATTGACGACATATTGATTTATTCGCATGATGAATCCGAGCATGCCAAACATTTGAGAATAGTGCTACAGACTTTGCGAGATAAGCAATTGTATGCAAAGTTCAGTAAATGTGAATTCTGGTTACGAGAAGTCAATTTTTTGGGTCATATTGTACCAGCATTAGGTATCCGAGTTGATCTGAGCAAAATTTCAGCTATTTTAGATTGGAAGCCTCCGAGGAATGTCTCCGAAGTCTGCAGTTTTCTAGGACTTGCCGGTTATTATAGACGGTTCGTAAAAGGCTTTTCTATGATTATGACTCCATTAACGAAACTGCGTCAGAAAAATGTGAAGTTTGAATGGTCCAAAAGGTGTTAGAAAAGTTTTAATCAATTGAAAGCCCTACTGACTGAAGCTCCAGTGTTAGTACAACATGAATCGGGTAAAGAATTTGTGATCTATAGTCATGCTTCATTGAACGGTCTGAGATGTGTTTTGATGCAGGAAGGCAAAGTCATTGCTTATGCTTCGAGACAGTTAAAGCCGCATGAAAAGAATTATCCAACGCATGATTCGGAATTTGCTGCAATTATGTTTGCTTTGAAAATTTGGTGCCACTATTTGTTTGGTGAAAAATGTCACGTATATTCTGACCATAAGAGTTTGAAATATCTAATGACCCAGAAAGATTTGAATCTGCGACAAAAAAGATGGTTAGAACTGTTAAAAGACTACGAGCTTGTGATTGATTATCATCCAAGAAAAGCAAATGTTGTTGCTGATGCTTTGAGTCGAAAATCACTGTTTGCTCTGCGTACGATGAATGGTGATTTGGTTTTGTTCGATGATGGTTCAATTTTAGCCAAATTAAAAGCAAGACCGTTATTCATTCAATAGATTACCGAAGCTCAAAAGATTGATAATAAGATAATAGCAAAACGAGCTCAGTGTGATTTGAATTTTGATTCTGAATCGAATTTGTGTTCCAAGAAATCCAGAATTGATTCAAATGATTTTGAAGAATCTCACAATAGTCATTTATTTGTGCATTCGGTTAGTACAAAGATGTATAACGATTTAAAACAGCTTTACTGGTGGTCTCGAATGAAAAGAGATATCTCTGACTTTGTTTCTAAATGTTTAATCTGTCAGCATGTTAAACCTGAACATCAAGTGCTCTCTGGTTTGTTACAGCCAATTATGATTTCGGAATGGAAATGGGATAGAGTGAAAATAGATTTTGTATCGGGTTTGCCCCTATCTCTGTGAAAGAAAGATGTTATCTGGGTTGTAGTTGATCAATTGAAGAAATTAGCTCATTTTATTTCAGTACGATCCGATTACTAACTTAATAGCTGAGTTATACATTTCCGATATTGTGAGATTACATAGTGTGTCATTATCTATTGTGTCAGATAGAGATCCGAGATTCACATCGCGATTTTAGAAGAAATTGTAAGATGCTTTGGGTACGAAATTGCACTTCAGTACTGCTTTTCACCCGCAAACAAATGGTCAATCTGAGCGTATTATTCAGATACTCGAGGATATGTTGAGATGTTGAATTCTTGAGTTTGAAGGTTAGTGGGAATAGTATTTGCCTTTGATTGAATTTGCTTACAATAATAATTTTCAATCGAGTATTAAAATGGCACCATACGAAGCCTTATATGGTCGCAAATGCCGTACACATTTGTATTGGACTAAGCTCAGGGAGAATAAGATTCATGGGATTGATTTGATAAAAGAGACTGAACAGAAAGTAAAAGTAATCCGAGATAGTCTTAAAGCAACTTCTGATTGATAGAAATCTTATGCAGATTTGAAAATAGAAGACATTGTATTTGAGATTGGTGACAAAGTGTTTTTGCAAGTATCCCCATCGAAGAAAGTACTCTGATTTGGCAGAAAAGGCAAATTGAGTCCGAAGTTCATCGGGCCATATGAGATTATTGAACGCATCAGATCGATTGATTATAGATTATTGTTGCCACCTGAGCTAGAAAAGATTCACAATGTATTTCACATATCGATGCTTCGACGATACATATCCGATCCTTCGCATGTGATTTCTCCATCTGAGATTGAGATTCATTCTGATATGACCTACGATGAAAATCCGATTTGTATACTAGCTCGTGAGGTTAAAGAATTGCGAAACAAGAAAATTTAGTTAGTAAAAGTGATGTAGCATCGACACAGTATTGAAGAGTCTACGTGGGAGCCTGAAGATGTTATGAGACAACAATATCTGGATCTGTTCAATGGTAAGATTTTCAAGGACAAAAATCCCTAAGAGTGAGAATTGTAACAGTCCGGTTTAGACCCTAATCAAAATAGTGGTTTCGGGACCATAAATCTGAGTTAGAAAAATATTTTAATATTATTTTTCATGCTTATTATATGTGAATTAGTATGTGTGAATATTTCGTATGAAAATTTGGTCGTTTATATGCTTAATTTGATAAATGGACCTAATCATGTAAAATGTAAAAGTTGTGTTCTATTTGCTAAAGTTCCTATTTGCTATGTCTTTATAATTGAGAGGTCCTTATATTGTAAATGGACCATTAACATGATTAATGGACTTTTATGGACAACCATTATAAGCTTTTATTATTATTTTATTAAGGTTAAAAATGGTATTTGATCATTTATGTTAATATTAATAAAACAAAAGCATGAAAATCAAGATATTATCATTCACCATAGTCGAAAATAAAAAAGAAAAGAAAATTTAAGCTAGGTTTCGGCTATTGATTTGGTGATTAAGGTATTGTTTTTGATCCGTTTTTGATCATTTCTATGTTTTTGTGATCGTTTCTTAAAGTTCTATCAAGCACATGTCTCAATTTCTGATTTTGATGATGATTTTGAAATATGCCATTGATGAAATTATAAGCTTTGTGAAGTTAATTGTTAGTAAATGAAAGATATGTTTTGGGTTAATAAATTTTGTATTTGAATTTTTGATGAGTTAGGGTAATTTGGACTAAATTATGAAATTTTTAAATTGAGGGACTAAAATGTGAAATAAATGAAACATATGGGCTTATGTAAACACTATGAGAATTCGGCCTAACATGGGTATATGCAAATTTTGTGTATTTTGTGTTTTTTGTGAAATAGGGACTAAATTGTCAAATTATGAAAATATGAGGGCTAATTTATAAAATTCCCTAAATGTGTGTTTGTAGATTTATTTGAATGATTTGGTAAATAAAAGAGTTAAATTTGAATTTATATAGATCAAGAATTAAAGAAAACGAAATTAGATCGAGGAAAGTCGAAAGTCATCGTGTAACAGCCCAGTTTAGACCCCAATCGGAATAGTGGTTTTCGGACCAAAAGTACAAGTTAGAAAAATATTTTTAATAATATTTTATGTGTTTACAGCATGATATATTATATGTGTGAAAAATTCGTGTGAAAAATTTATCGTTTGTGTGCTCGATTTAAAAAAAATGACTTAATCGCATAAAATGTAAAAGTAGCTTTCTATATGTTAAAGTGCTTAATTGCTTTGAGGAATTAATTATGGGGTTCTTATGTGGAAAATTGGCCATTAACTAATAGCATGGCCGGTTTTGGGCTTGAAATATATGGTTTATTAATTAAATTTATAAGGTTAAAATGGTAATTAGCATATTATAATGTAATTAAATAAAATAAACATAAAATGGCCATGCATTTTAGCTCATCTTTGGCCAAAAAATTGAAAGAAAAAAAAAAGAAAAAGAACAAACTAGGTTCGGCCATGTCCAAGCTTGATTAAGGTATGTGTTTAGCTCGGTTTTTTATAATTTTTACATTTTTTGAGATCGTTGCTACGAGTACTAGCTAGCCCATGCTTGAATTTTTGAATTTGATGATGTATTCATGAATTGCCATTGTTGATAGCTTGATGATTTTTTGTGTTTGATGATGAAAAATAAATATATATTGTTAGATTGTAAAGTTTAATTAAGTGATTTTTGATAAAAATGTCTATTTAGGACTAAATTGTAAATTTTGCAAATTGACGTGTCAAAATGTGAAATAAATGAAACATATGGGCTTATATGGACTAGGGGTAAATTCGGCCTAAAATGAGTGTGGTAAATTTTGAATATTTTGTGTTTTTTGAAATAGGGACTAAATTGTGAAAAATGTGAAATGACAGGGGCAAAGTGTAATTTTCCCATTTATGTGTTTTTGGACTAAATTGAATGAATATGTTAATAAACAATTTAAATTTTTATTAATTTAGATCAAGAAAAGAGGAAACCGGAATTGGATATGGGCAAATCTAAAGTTGTCGAATAGTCGTCTCAGTTCGTTCCACGTTGTCTGAGGTAAGTCATAAGTAAATAAATGTCGTTAAATTTGGTTGTATATATATTATTTGTGTAGAATTGAATTATTACTTGTATATATATGTTCAAGCCGAATTTGTACAAGTGTGGGAGAAGTATTTACGAGCTTGAATTGATCAAGTTACGACATTCCAAAGCCTCGTATGAACCTTAGGAATAGTTAGGATACATATGTCATGACATAGGGTTTTGATATGTGATTGTGGGTGAGACCACGTCTGGGACATTGGCATCGATTTGTGATTTATGTGTAAGACCCTCTTTGGGGCAGTGCCATCAATTTGTGATTACATGTAAGACCAGGTCTGGGACATTTGCGTTGTACGAGCTTTTTGATTATCTGAGTATCCTTATTAATTCCAAATGTTCAACGGGCAATATCGAATATTGATCGAATGTAAAATCGAGCCAAGAGGTCAGGTATGTGCTAAGTTTAAGGTTGGAAAAAATAAGGTAAGTGTGTAATTGTGATATATATATATATGAAATATACATATAAAAGTTAGTAATATATATGTTTATGAGTATATGTACATTTGGCCATTGATATTAGAATGTTAATATTTATGAGATATGTTTGAACTTACAAGAATGATATACGTACATTTGGTTAAGGTTTGTTTGGTTTGGTCTACTATAATTAAATTAAGGTTGTTATTAAAAATAAATTATTTGCTTATGACTTACTAAGCTATTTTAGCTTATTGTGTGTATTCTTTTGTTGTTTTATAGATTTTGGGAGTTGGTTGTGAGCTCGGGGATCGTCAAGGAAATCCGTCACACTATCAATCGGTTATTTCTGTATTACAAAAGTTTAAAACTATAAACTTATGGCATGTATAGGCTAGCCTTTGTGTTAGTTTATTTTGAATGTGTATATATTTAGCCATGCGAAAATAGCTTAATCTTGATATTAATGCTTATATGCATTTGGTTATGGCAAAGGCTTGTTATTAAAGTATATTTCATAGTATATATATGCGGTATTTTGCTATATGGTTCGGCTTGATTATTAGATTAGTTGATGATTTAGTAATTTCACATGGGATAAGTATATTTTGGTAAGTATGTTTGATGACATGTTTGAATGGTGTTTTGGTTATATGTTTTAGTTGAGTATTGATATGAATGACCTGTAAATTAATCATGTCGATAAACTTTATATATGAAATATATGTTGTGGTGTTTGTGTAAAAGTATGCCCAAAGATCAATCATGAGATGGTTGTACTAACATACTTGATTTACCATGTTTATTAATATAAGGCGTTTCCATTATTATTTCAGTTTCTTTTCTGTGTGTATAAATAAACTGTTTTATAATAATGTCCTGAGAATAATATGATTGTTCTTAAAAGATCCTTAGTCAAGTATTATTGTTGACTAGGAAGACAATAATGCATTAAGACTAACATGTAGTTGATTGATGATAAAGAGTTGTCATTGATATGGAGTGTTAAAATCAATGCATGAATATGTGTGTTAGAGAAAAACATATTGGACTGACCCACTATGAGTATGTTTCTTGGATTATTATGTAATTGTCACAACATTACTCATAGTGATTAATATGTATATGATCCTCAGACTTGAGATCATCATTATCCCAACATCGTGAGTTGTATATTTTGATACTGTCAAATGTACACCGTAACTAGTTATTCTATAAAGGCTGATGTTGGATATACCACAATCTATGTAGAGGGATATGGTTGATCAATATAGAATAGGTCCCTCCTACATAATGGGAGTAATATCTTAGGCCACTTGATTCAATGAGACTAGAAATGCATGGCCATGCTCAAATAAGTTGATATGAGATGTCATACTTATTTGTATATTATAGTCTACTCAAGATATCAAGAAACATGAGATGAACTATGCAAGTGTGACTATTCCATGACTTGTGTTCATGCCAGAGATAAAGGACTTAAAGATTAATGCATGAAAGGTAAATCACAAAAGGTTATTTCGAATCATGACTTCTTGTAACTTAGGTAGCAATGATGCATTGCTATATGCCATTCATTGTATGTAACATTAGAATCGTTCTAGTATTACTGCTAACATTACAAGAGCCTACAGGGTCACACCATATGGTTGAGATGATCGGAATAAAATATAGTTGGTATTGTGTTTGGTTGTCACATGAATTAAATTAATTATAGAATTAATTTAATCGGACAATCAAATATCGAAAATATTATATGTACAAGGATGTTGTACACATAATGAGAACATAATTCTATTACTATATGAATTTGGTTCGTATATAAATTTAAATAAATACAGCTTATCGAAATCTTTGTTATAATTAATGTAATTATAATTTTTGGTTAAAACATTATTATATTTATTTATTTTAAAATTTTGTGAATTAAGATTCATTATAAATATACCAATTAAAACGACAGTTATATATAAATAAAACCTGAAACCTAGCTTGAGTGGTCTAGCAGCCGACAAGTAAAGAAAATCTCTAAAACAGTTTTGGGGACTTCTTCCGTTCATTGTCAATTGGGCGGATTATGTAGGGGTCGGCATCTAAAAAAGTTGCGACTTGGTTTGATAGTGGTTCTGAGTTGTCGTTGCCGAGGCGTCGCTATCTACTCAGATTGAAGTTTCGGTAATTTCGAAACCATTATCATATTTTTTTCCAGATTCGTTCCTTGTACATGGATCCATTGTTTGGATTGCCGAAATTTTATTTTTCCGCTGTGCCTTAGGGGCACCGGCATTCTAGCAGTTTGACATATGTTTCGGCAATGAGAAATGTTCAATATGATGTTTATGGATATTGGCTTTATAAGTGACGTTTTGGCTTATTACAAAGTATATAAAATTTGTATGATTCTTGTGGTTAATTTTACTACTCGAATTGATAAGAAGTAAGTTGGTCTGGTGTTATATTTTGGTATAATGCATAGTATGTGTAATTAACATGATTTGATTCAGGAGTTGTACATATAAATTAGGATGAATTGGTTTGATTTCATGATTATAAATTGGTTATATGACTAGTTAATAAGTGAATTAAATGCATGATTATATTCGAGTAGTAATAGGTTTGTTTATTAAATTATGCCTATAAAGTCATTGGTTGTGAAATGATAAGCTTTGTTATGATTAGAAAATGGTTTATTTAAGCTTGTAGTTGAATGGCATAATTTGTAATATATGTGTGGTTAACCTTGATAGACGAATAAGTAAGGAATGGATTTGCTAAGTGTGTTTGAATTTTGAAATGATGATTAGTCTATAATGTTATTATAGATAATTTTGCATTGGAGTTTATTATAGCTATGTTTATTTTTATAGCGACTTGTGCATATTTCAATAAAGTTTTAAAGTAAATAAAATTATGTTATAAAATTAGTTAATGGTAATATAACCATGTGATATGGATTGGTATGGTTACTTTTGTGCTTAGTGTATAAAGTGAAACATGCATAGTTTAATTTAAATGCTTGAATGTTTTAGTATAATGATAATTAAAACATATTGGGTCATGTTTTTATATTATAAATGCCGCACAAATGAACAAAAATTTTTAGTAGTGAAATATGGTTGTTAGATGCTTAATTTGTAATGTACAAAAGCTTTATAATAATGTGTTTGATAATCGATTAATGGAATAGTTGTTTATTTATATGTTCCGTATATGTTATGATTTAAGACTCGATATTTGATTGAGTTACGAGCATTGATGAGATTGGATTTCGAGATGTGAACTGTGATGTTTATCTGTATGAACTATGATAGGACCAGTAATGCCTCGTAACCCTAGTCCGGCAACGGATACGGGTTAAGGGTGTTACATTTGATTGGTATCAGAGCTACGGTTTAGTCGATTCAAGAACTAACGTAGGATATATGAGTCTAGCTATACATGCCATATTTATAAACTACGATACTGTGATGCTTCCTGATAATTAAAATGTGCTTTCGTATAGTAAATGGATCTCGGTTGAGCCGTAGCTGATGACGTGGAAAGTAATGCGCCCACTCCTATTCAAGGGGCAGCGCCAACTGATTCTAGGTCGATTTTAAGTAGCAACGAGGGAGGGGCTAAACAGGCCTCTTTCCAGATGATGAAAGAATGGTTCATACAATATATCTGGACAAATTCGGTTGTTCAACAACCCTCACCCCGTCCTAATCCTCCTCAGATACCCGTGGTACCTCAAGTTATTGATCCGATGAGATTAAATAAGCCCCCAGTTGATAAAATCAGAAAACGCAAGGCTAAAGAACTCAGAGCCACTATTGATGATGATACTGAGCGAGCTGAATTCTGGCTCGATAATACTATTCGTGTGTTTGAGGAGCTATCCTATACCCCTGACGAGTGTATAAAATGTGTTGTATCATTACTTCGAGATTTTGGGTATAACTAGTGGAATACATTGATATCAGTAGTTCCAAAAGAATGAGTGACTTGGGAGTTCTTTCAGACTGAATTCCGTAAGAAATACATCAGTAACATATTCATTGATAAATTACGCAAAGAATTCTTCGAGTTGAAACCAGTCGTATGACTGTAACTGAGTATGAACGAGAATTTGTGAGACTCAGGAGGTATGTCCGGGAATTTGTTTTAACTGAAGCTATAATGTGTAAAAGATTTGAAGACGGGTTGAATGAAGACTTTAAGCTGTTAGTTGGGACACTTGAAAAAAAAGAGTTCGTTGTACTAGTCAAGCAAGCATGCAAAGCCGAAGAGCTCTAGAAAGAGAAAAGAAAAGCTGACTTTAAGGCTAGAGATTCCTAAAAAAGATCATCGACTAAAACATTTCATTCGGCATCAACAAAATTTCGAGATGACTTTAGCCGTTTAAAGGCTACTGCGAGCTATTCTAGATGTGATCGAAACAGACCATCCGTGAGTTTGAGAGCTACCACAGTAGATAGTGTTGGTAACATTCGATCGAACCAACCTGAGTGCAAACATTGTGGTAAACGACATTCTGGCAGTTGTATATTGAATGCTCGGGCTTGTTTTAAATGTGGATTGATGGATCACTTCATTCGTGAATGTCTTGAGTTGGTTGAGCAAGACATGAAGCAGAATACGAAGCCGAGTAACACGACAACTTGAGGTAGACCACCCAAAAATACGGGTAATGTGAGTGGAAGCCAGAGGGGAACTAAAGACACGGCTGTTAGATCTAAGGCTCGTGCACTTGCCAAAGCTTATGCTATTCGCGCTCGTGAAGAAGCTTCATCTCCAGATGTGATTATCAGTACTTTCACTCTCTATGATACTAGTGTTGTTGCATTGATTGATCTTGGATCGACTCATTTTTATGTATGTGAAACTTTAGTATCCAGTAAGACTTTGCTTGTTGAGTCTACTGAGTTTGTGATTAGAGTGTCGAACCCCTTAGGCCGTTGTGTTTTGGTTGATAAAGTTTGCAAGAATTGTCCATTGATGATTCAAAATTCATGTTTTCTGGCTAATTTGATGTTGTTTCCATTCGATGAGTTTGATATAATTCTGAGTATGGATTGGCTAACGTTGCATGATGCTATTGTGAACTGCAAACGGAAGACTATTGATTTACGATGCCAGAATGATGAGATTATTTGTATTGATTTGAATGGTTTACTAGCAGTTATATCTTCAATGTTAGCTCGGAAATATATGAGAAAGGGTTGTGAAGCTTACTTTTCCTATGTGGTTGACACTAAAGTAACCGAAAAGAAGATTGAATCAGTACCAATTGTGTGTGAATATCCAGATGTGTTTTCTGAAGAATTACTGGGCTTGCCACCGATTCGAGAGGTAGAGTTGGGCATTCAGTTAGTGCCGAGGACAACTCTAATTTCGATAGCTCTGTGCAGAATGGCACCAAATTAAAAGAGTTGAAAGCACAGTTGCAAGAATTGACTGATAAGGCTTTGTGTGGTCGAGTTTTTCTCCCTGAGGTGCAACGATTTTTTTTGTGAAAAAGAAAGACAGAACTATGAGAATGTGCATTGATTACCTACAGCTGAATAAGGTGACTATAAAGAATAAATATCCTTTTCCAATAATTGACGACTTGTTCGATCAGTTGAAAGGGGCTACAGTGTTTTCAAAGATAGACTTGAGATCGGGTTACTATCAGCTGCGAGTTAAAAACTCCGATGTGCCAAAAACTACTTTCCAAATGAGGTATGGACACTATGTGTTTCTAGTTATGCCTTTCGGACTTACTAATGCACCGGATGCTTTTATGGATTTAATAAATAGAATCTTCAAATAGTATTTGGATCGATTTTTCGTTGTGTTTATAGATGACATTTTGATCTATTCCCGTCATGAATCTGAGCATGTAGAACATTGGAATATTGTGCTACAGACTTTGTGTGATAAACAGTTGTATGTGAAGTTCAGTAAATGTGAGTTCTGGTTGCGTGAAGTTGGTTTCTTGTGACATGTTGTATCAGCATCGGGTATTCAGGTTGATCCACAATATTAGATTAGAAACCTCCGAGAAATGTATCTGAAGTTCGAAGCTTTTTGGGACTTGCTAGTTATTACAGACGGTTTGTAAAAGGTTTCTCTATAATTGCAACCCTGATGGCGAGACTACTTCAAAAGATATTAAGTTCGAAGTGGCAGAAAAGTTTTGATCAGTTGAAAGCTTTGTTAACTGAAGCTCCGGTGCTAGTTTAGCCAAAATCGGGTAAAGAATTGGTAATCTTTAGTGATGCATCTTTGAATGGTTTGGGCTGTGTTTTGATGCAGAAAGGCAAAGTTATAGCTTATGCCTCGAGACAATTAAAGTTGCATGAAAAGAACGATCCGACGCACGATTTGGAATTGTCAGCTATTGTGATTGTGTTGAAGATTTGACGCCACTATCTGTTCGGTGAGAAATGTCCCATTTATTCTGATCACAAAAACTTAAAATATTTTATGACTTAGAAAGCTCTGAATCTACATCAGCGAATATGGTTAGAGTTGTTAAAAGATTACGAGCTTGTAATTGACTACCGTCTGGGAAAGGCCAATGTAGTTGTTGAAGCTCTAAGTTGAAAATCTTTGTTTGCTTTGTGTGCAATGAATACGCATATGGCTCTATCTGATGATGGCTCGATTGTAGCTGAGTTGAAAGCGAGGCCATTATTTATGCAGAAGATTTGCGAAGCTCAAAAAGTCGATAATGAATAGTTAGCAAAATGAGCTCAATGTGATTCGGATATTAATTTAGAATTCCGAGTTGATGTTGAAGGCTGTTTGAGATTCAGAGGCCGAATATGTGTTCCGAGAAATTTAGAGTTGATTCAGATGATTTTAAATGAAGCTCATAGCAGTCGGTTATCTGTTCATCCAGGTAGTACAAAAATGTATAATAATTTGGAACATCTTTACTGGTGGCATGGTAGGAAAGGGGACATCTCTTTGTTTCGAGATGTTTAATCTGTGAACAAGTCAAAGCCGAGCATCAAGTACCATCTGGGTTACTTCAACTAATTATGATACCCGAGTGGAAATGGGATAGAGTCAGGATGGATTTTGAATCGGGTTTGCATTTATCACGGGGCAAGAAAGATGCAATCTAGGTTGTTGTGGATAGATTGATTAAATCGGCTCATTTCATTCCGATTCGACAGATTGCTCGCTTGATAAGCTTGCTGAGTTGTACATTTCTCAGATTGTGAGATTGCAACGGAGTACCCGTTTCTATTGTTTCGGATAGAGATCTGAAGTTCAAATCGCGATTTCGGAATAAACTGCAAGATGCATTAGGTACGAAACTACATTTTTGCATTACTTTTCACCCACAGACAGATGGTTAATCCGAGCGGATTTTTCAGATACTTGAAGATATGTTGAGATGTAGCATTCTTGAGTTAGAAGGTATGTAGGAACGATCCTTACCACTGATTGAATTTGCGTATAGTAATAGCTTTCAATTGAGTATCAAAATGGCTCCTTATGCGGCCTTGTACGATCGTAAATGTCGAAAACTTTTATATTGGACTGAACAGAATAAGATACACGGTGTCGATTTGATCAAAGAAACTGAACAAAAAGTAAAAGCGATTTGTGATAGTTTAAAAGTAGCATCAGATCGTCAGAAATCGTATGCAGACTTGAAAAGAAAAGATATTGAGTTTCAGATCGGGGACAAAGTGTTTCTGAAAGTCTCACCGTGGAATAAAATATTTTGATTTGATCGTAAAGGTAACTTGAGTCCAAGATTTATTGGGTCGTATGAGATTATTGAGCGTATTGGGTTGGTTGCTTACAGATTGTTGTTGCCACCTAAGTTAGAAAAGACCCATAACGTGCTTCACGTATCGATGCTTCGACGATATCGATCTGACCCATCACATGTGATATCCTTGTCTGAGATTGAGATTCGATCCGATATGACATATAAGGAAGAACCGATCTGGATTTTAGATCGCGAGGTTAAAGAATTATGAAAAAAGAAAATTTCTTTAGTGAAAGTCTTATGGCATTGACACGGGGTTGAAGAAGCTATGTAGGAGCTCAAGGATGCTATGATATATCGGTACCCAAACCTATTCGCCGGTAAGATTTTCGGGGATGAAAATCCCTAAGAGGGGAGAGTTATAACAGCTTGATTTAGACCCTAATCGGAATAGTGGTTTCGGGACAACAAATACGAGTTAGAAAAAATTTTAATATTATTTTCTGTGTTTACAACATGATATATTGTAACACCCCAAACCCTGCCTGGACGTTATGGCTGAATCTCACAATGTCACATTGAAGTGTTTTTTGCTAAACATGATATCGTTTGAAAATCCCAATGTTTATTTAGCCTCTTTATGTGGTCTAGAAAATAATTTTAAAAATTGTGTCACTATCAAAAGTATTTAGTTTAAAACATTATTTATTTCAAAATATCATTTATCGCGGAAGCTTTTGAAAGGTTTTCTGTATTCGCGGTATTTTGGTAAATCATGCATATCTTTTGAAAACTCACATCCTACTACTAGCAGATATAAATCAAAAATAAATAAAACCCCAAAATTCAAAATAATAGAGGCCTTATTACATAACAATACCAAATAAAACTACTTATAAATTAAAAACAAATATGGGAGCAAGAGCGGTTGTGTGCCCACCTTTGAGTCCCTTACAACATTGATCCGCTTACGACTAAGGATTACCTGTACAGTGAAAACAAATGAGTCAATTTACGAAAACTCAGTGTGTAATCCCATATAAGCAAACAATTAGGGTAAACACAATTTGGGCCTAAGCCTTTTCAGTTTCAGTTAGGGCCTTAGCCCATTCCAATAACAGTATCCGTGGGGCTTAAGCCCATAGCAGTAACAGTGGTAATATTAGTTTGGGCTTTAGCCCATTTCAAACAGAAGCAGTCATATACTCAGCCCTTGGCCCATTATAGTAACAGTAAACTGTACAATAACAGTAAATAGTACAGTAGCAATAATAGTATGCAGGTCCTACCCATCCAACCTCTACATATCATCTCCGTACTAACCCTACACACCATATGGGGATAAAATCAACCCACCCATCCCTATACACCACAATTAGCACCGGTTGCGGCACTAAACAGTACCTGTAGCAGAGCTGCTAGTATAATACACTTCCTCCAATCATATATAAGCCTATCCTCATACAATGCATCATGCAACATGTCATGTCATATCATAATATTAAACATGTATTCAATATAGTTTACAGATAGCATGCTAAAATATACACATACATCACGTAGGCGCAAAACAGTCATCTTACCACCTAAGGGCAAATTAGTCATTTTACCACATAAGGGCAAAACCATCATTTGACCACATGAGGGAAAAATAGTTAGTTTATCACATAAGGGCAAAATAACTCAACCGTCATTTCGGGAGACTACTCGACCCACCATCCGCTACTCTCTACCCGTACCAACCAACACACCATGTGGGGAATAACTCAACCCACCCAACCATAACTCTCCACTGGCAGCATAGCTGCTTTATCATATAACTGGAGGCCTAGCCTCTTTCAATAACTGGGGCAAAAGCCCTTTTAATAACTGGGGCATAAGCCATTTTGATAACTGGGGCATAAGCCCTTTTGCACTTCCTCCATCCATATAAAAACCCAACCTAATGCATTTATGAATACATCATGTGCATATCATACATATCATATGCATATCATACATGTCATGTGCATATCATACATACCATGTTTATCAAAATCCCATGTATTAAATTCATATATAAACCCTAGGGGTATAATGGTCATTTTTACCTAGGGGAAAAACTGTCATTTTCATGTTATAAGGGTAATCCTATAATTTTACCAAAAATTAGGGTTTCTATGTTCATTAACGGTTACTAACAATTCATGGGTGCAAACAGTGATTCTGGCCTATTTTTAGCGAAATCGAGTTATTGGGCCTAAAACCCCTAATGGGCCCTACTTAGCTGATTTTGTCATCTAGGCCCATTTAGCCTATATTCCATAACGGTTTTATCAGTCTCGATGCGCAATTTAGTAGGTTTTCCTTTCCTACAAATTTTTTACAAATGGGCCCGAAAGCCCATTGGGCCCCACTTCGGCCCCTCGAGGCCCAACTTACTGTGAACGCCAAAAATCGCGCTCTTATCGTTTCCAATGTTCCCAATCATCATCTCAATGAATCTAACTAACTAATGAGCGTACACTTGCTCACAAGTCCTCGAAATGCCAAAATTTTGGCATTTCGGCTTTTCGGCATTTGTCGCTTTAAGCTATGAAAAAGGGTTCGTTACGCACCTGTTTTGCGATATTCCTCGACGAGATCTCCTACACGATTTCTCCTATAATCAACCGTTAATAAATCACCTCAAAATAATTGAACCAAACCAAGAACCATCTAATATTAACACTTACACATTCGGCCACCATCCATAATGGCCTTAGGCACCTTACCTTTGCCGAGATTTATGACGAGATCTAGCCACTCCGGTGATCCAAGCTAATCCAAATCGACACTATGCCTTGCTGCTCCTCCACTATAGAAACCATAAAAATATCATAATAAGACCCCATAAAGTCTATACCCATATTCGGCCACCTCCCTAAACTAGAGGGGTTTCGGCTTTTGGCCAATAGTTACTCTAGGAATCGTTTAGAGTTCGAGCACTTACCACAGTCTTTCTCCTCTTGAATTCGTTATTCCTAAAAGATAAGGGGACTGAACACCAACAATGAAAAGGAAAAGAGAGTTTCCAGTCAACAAAGATTCTGCACCCCCTTAACTTCACTGATTACGGCTTTGCGGTATTTCGGCAGAAGTAGAGATAAAAGAAAGAAACAATGGATGAATGGAGGAAAATAGTGGGTTGGTTTGAAAGAAGGGGAAGGAAGAAAAGGTGAATGGTGAGATAGTAGATTCGGCTGCAAAAAGAAAAAAAAAGAGAGAAAAGACTCACCTAAAGGAAGAAAACGGCACACAAGTACCTAAGTGCCGAAAATCCCTAACAAAACCCTTCTGCCGAAAATCCCTTCTCCAATCTCCCTTATTCGGCCAACTCCATCTCCATATCAAATCCCTAAAATCTCTCCCCTTATCCCTCCTTAATCCATGCACTTGACTAATTCAAACTCCTCCAACAGAATCCACCTGGGTTCCATCACTTACCCTTCCTGCTTATAAAAATAAATAACCTCATTTGCCAACACAGGGAATCGATCCCATATCTTCCCTTAAGCTCCACACGCCACCTTTTTAAGAGCTTAGTGGCGTCACCCTTGCCACTTTACTACAGCTCTTTTTGTGATACATTTCTCCCACAACTTTACATAAGGTCACCTAGATAGAACCCTAACCCTTAAGTTAAAATTTTGAAAATTCTACCGGGTTTTGGCCAACACATGGGCCTTCCATAAGCCCATTTACATACTAAAATTATGATTCCATCATCACATACCAAATTTTAGAAACTTACTTAAAATATCAAGAATCGTGAAAAACCTGAAAATCAGGATCTTACAACTCTACCCTCCTTAAAGAAATTTTGGCCTCGAAATTTACCTGATCCAAACAGTTGAGGGTATTGTTGACGCATTGCCTCTTCGGTCTCCCAAGTAGCTTCTTCCTTGCCATGGTTCCTCCAAAGTACCTTCACTAATGAGACTGACCTCCTTCTCAACACCTTGACATCGCGATCAAGTATTTGCGCAGGTTCCTCTTCGAAAGTCAAATCTGACCGTACTTCGATTTCTGCAACTAGCAAGATATGAGTTGGGTCAGAACGCTATCGCCTTAGCATGGACACATTGAAAACATCGTGAATACGATCCAGCTCTGGAGGTAACTCTAACTGATAAGCCACCGGCCCTATCCGCTTAATAACTCGGTAAGGCCCAATAAACCGTGGGCTCAACTTACCCTTCTTACCAAATCTCAATATCTTTTTCCAAGGCGAAACTTTCAAAAAGACCATGTCCCCTATAGCATATTCAATATCCTTACGTTTCAGATCGGCATAAGACTTTTTTCGATCCGCTGCCTCCTTTAACCGATTCCAGATCACCTTAATCTTGTCTTTAATATCTGCTACCAACTCTGGCCCAAGTATTTGCCTTTCCCCCACTTCTACCCAACAAGTAGACGAACAACACCTTCACCCATACAGTGCCTGATAAGGAGCCATCTGAATACTTGCTTGGTAACTGTTGTTATACGCGAACTCTGCCAATGGCAAATGGTCCTCCCAGCTGCACCTAAACTCAATAGCACAACCCCTCAACATATCCTCTAAAATCTGAATAATCCTCTCTGACTGCCCATTCGACTGAGGGTGAAAAGTCGTACTGAAATCCAATTGTATTCCCAATGCCTCATGCAACTTCTGCCAAAACTGAGATGTAAACCTTGGGTCTCGGCCCGAAATTATCGATACTGGCACACCATGCAACCGCACTATCTTTGCCACATACAACTTGGCCAACTTCTGAAGTGAGTAATCGGTTCAGACAGGTATAAAATGAGCAGATTTCGTGAGCCTATCCACAATCACCCAAATCGAATCCTTCTTAGAAGGGGTCAACGGCAACCCACTCACAAAGTCCATAGTTACCCTTTCCCACTTCCAAAGTGGTATCTTTACCAGCTGTAACAATCCCGAAGGCAGTTGATGCTCGACCTTCACTTGTTGACATGTCAAACATCTCCTTACAAATTCGGTCACTTCTCGCTTAAGCCCAGGCCACCAATATAGCTCTCGCAAGTCTCGATACAGCTTACTCCCTCCTGGATGCATAGCACAAGGTCCATTATGTGCCTCTTTCAAAATCAACAATCTCAAGTCAGAGTTCTTCAGCATACAAATTCTCCCTCGAAAAGAAAGAACTCCCTCACTATTTAACCCAAAGTCTGGATTCTCCCCCTTCTCGACTTGCTGAAACCGAGGAACCAATGACTCGTCTTCCAACTATTGCTTCTTAATCTGTTCTACCCAAGTCGGTCTCACTTGTAACTCAGCCAATAAACTTCCGTCGTCATACAAACTTAGACGAGCAAACATCGCCTTCAACTCTACCACAGCCCTTCGACTTAGCACATCAGCCACGACATTTGCCTTACCTGGATGGTACTCAATCGAACAGTCATAATCCTTTAACAACTCTATCCACCTTCGTTGCCTAAGATTCAGCTCATTTTGAGTCAGTAAGTACTTAAGACTCTTGTGATCCGTATAGATGATGCATTTCTCCCCATACAGGTAATGCCTCCATATCTTAAGTGCCAAGATTACTGCTGCCAATTACAAGTCATGCGTACGGTAGTTCACCTCGTGCGGCTTAAGCTGTTGTGAAGCATAAGCGACCACTTTACCCTCTTGCATCAACACGCAGCCCAAACCTACATGTGACGCATCACTGTACACAGTGAAATCCTTACCAGGCTCTAGCTAAATCAACACTGGCGCTCCTATCAAAAAATTCATCAACTTCTCAAAAGCCTCCTATTGCTTATTTGTCTAAACAAAAGGTGCTCCCTTCCTTATAAGTTTCGTTAACGGTGCTGCCAACACAGAAAACCCTTCCACGAATCTCCGATAATAACCTACCAACCCCAGAAAACTTCAGATCTCCGTTACTGGCTTCGGTGGCTTCCATTCCAAAATTGCCTCAATCTTTCGAGGGTCCACCTTGATCCCCTCAGCAGACACAACATGCCCCAAGAAGGTAACTTCTTTCAGCCAAAACTCGCACTTACTAAATTTTGCATACAGTTGCTTTTTCTTTAACACTTGCAGCACTACACGAAGATGCTCATCATGCTTCTCTTCCGTTTCTGAATACACCAAGATATCAAATCCATGAATGCTGTCGGTGCATTAGTCAAACCAAAAGGCATTACCAGAAACTCGTAAAGACCGTATCCAGTCCTGAACACCGTCTTATAAATATCCACTTCTTTAACTCTTAATTGATGATATCCTGACCAAAGGTCGATCTTAGAAAATACTGAGGCTCATTTTAATTGGTCGAACAGATCATCGATTCTTGGTAACGGATACTTGTTCTTGGTAGTCAGTTTATTCAACTGCCGATAGTCAATACACATACGCATAGTCCCATCTTTCTTCTTTACGAACAGTACCGGTGCGCCCCACGGGGAAACACTTGGTCTTATAAACCCTCTATCCAACAGTTCCTATATCTGAGCTTTCAATTCTACCAACTCCTTTGGTGCCATTCTATAAGGCGCAATGGACACAGGAGCTGTTCCAGGTAATAAGTTGATTCCAAACTCGACTTCTCTATTCGGGGGTAATCCAGGAAGTTCATCTGGGAATACATCCTGAAATTCCTTAATGGTCCTAACCGACTCCACCGTTATCTCCTCAAGTCCGGTTTAACTTATAAAGGCCAAGTACACCTCACAACCTTTCCGAATCAACTTCTCGGCTCTTAAAGCTGAAACAACATTGGACAAATAATCCCTTCGTTCCCCTATGACCATTATCTCCTCATCTTCGGTAGTTCTTAGTACCATCCTCTTTACAGCACAATCCAACGTCGCCTTGTGTTTAGTTAACCAGTCCATTCCCAAGATAAGATCAAAATCCCCAAATGGCAGTTCCATCAAATCTCCTTCAAAAGTTTTATCTTGTGTCATTAAAGGCACTGCCCTAAAAATTTTATCTACCTTAACCAAATGTCCCAAAGGGCTTATCATCGATACCCCACTCACAGTATCCTCAGGAAGCACATCTAAAGCCCTAGATACATCACAAGTAACATACGAGTGAGTGGAACCCACATCAATCAAAGCAGTGCAAGGCGTGCTATGAATGAGGAACGTACCAGTTATAACATCAGGAGCGTCACCCTCCTTACGACGTCGTGCAGCATAAACCAACACCAGTTGTCGAGCTTCAGCGTGTCCAGCACCCTTGCCAGGTGCCCTACGTCCTCATCCATTACCATTGCCACCTCTACCTTGCCCACGACCCCTCTGTGCTGGTGGTCCTCCTTGCCGTGGTTGGACATCCCTTTGCTCTACAGCTAGCTCCTGAGCTGTCGTCCGAGGACACTCCCTGAACTTATGCTCCTTAGACCCACATCAAAAACATGCTCCAGTTCATTTCCAGCACTCCCCTATATGCACCTTACCACAGTCCCTACAAGCCTGCGGTCTATAAGTATTTACTGGAACTGCTCGAACCGGTCCCTCCATCCTTACTCTTTTAACATTTTGATTCATGGCACTTGAGGGTCTAAAATCCCTCTTAAACCTGGGTCAATCCTTCTCACGATTCTTTCGCTCAGTCAGCTTCACCTCCTCGGCTATCTTAGCCTTCTCTACCAATGCAGCAAAACCACGCTCCTTCGGTGGAGCTATCAATATCCTAAGCTCATCGCGATGGCCATCCTCAAATCGAACACTGCGCTCATATTCAGTTGCCACTATCCCGCTAGCATATCGACTCAGCCTCAAAAATTCTACCTCATACTCCGCTATAATCTTATTACCCTGTGTTAGATTCAAAAATTCCTTCCGACGAGTATCCACAAAACTAGCTCCAACATACCTCCCCTTAAAAGCAGTTTTGAACAGTTCCCAGGTTACTTGCTCAATTAGGGTACTCTCCCTTACGGTGATCCACCATCGGTATGCCTCGTCACGTAGCAGTGACACGGCTCCTTTCAGGTTCTTCTCCACTGAGCAGTCTAGATCGTCCATGATCCGTTCTGTTGCCTCCAGCCAATATTCTGCCACATTTGGGGCTACTCCAGATACACCCCTAAATACTTCTGCTTCGTTGGCCCTAAGTCGCTCCGATATGGACCCCCTATTCACTGTCCCAGTGCTAGCTGCAGCAACCCTTTCCAAAACACTTAACATGGCTTGAGACAAAGCGTCATCCCCCCCAGCCCGATCATAAGACCCAATCTCCATTGCTTGTGGCACAGATGCCTCCTCAGCTGGCCTATGCCCTGAGGATGAAGATTCAGCTTACACCCTTTCCGTGACCACGTCCGCGGCCTCGTCCACGAGCTCCTCTTGTACTCATATCGAATTATCTGATTACGAGTTTTATGATATTAGTATAATGTTACTCTGTTTATTACGAAAATGTCTTATGGAAATATAGCAGTCCAAGGATTGTTTTCGTATCATCATAGCCTAGCTACAGTCTCATTCCTACCGTTTTACAGCTCTACCCTATCTAAAGTGTCATAGTAGGGTCTCAATTCTATTCATAGCATCGTATCATTACCATATATCGAAGGAAAATATACTTACAGACTTGGTGCCGGGGATTCAGTGCGCCACTTCTTTCTCAATCCATGTAAAACTCGAAAACAATGTTTTTGATCACCGAAAATAGAAATTTAAAAACTTTGATTTGAAAACACCCTTTATTTTGACACTCTTGTTTAAAACAGAAAAACTTGGACCATTTTAACATATATACTCCGCAAAACATCTTTAAAATGAACTTTTCAAAAACCATTTCCAAAAATACCATTCTTAGGCCTCAGTGTTCAAAAAATTTTTAGACCCGATCCACAGCCGAGTTGTTGCAACCCTGGCTCTAATACCACTAAATGTAACACCCCAAACCCGGCCTAGATGTTATGGTCGAATTTGACGTGCCACATTGGAGTTGAAAACCCATGTTCTGTTTTAGTTTTTTAGAAACCATATATCTTGTTGAGTTAACAAACTGAATGGAAGCTGGGCACCAGGTAGGTATCCGAGACAGAGGAGGTGAGCCATGAAGGCTGGTTAAGTACCAAGCTCTTCGATTGGATCCAATCTTAGACATGCCCACGACCATTGCCACACTTTGTTATATAGAGTTTAAATTTGTTTAAGTGGACGTCTTTGATAAATCGAATAATCGTGGTGTTGTGATATTTTGAAATCAAGTATCGTTTTGAAAACACTTCCTAAGTCTAGCCCATTTGTATAATTATCAACCAGTTTTAAAGTTAAAAATAAAATAATCCCGAAAAGAAGTAAAAGAAAAGTTAAAACGGCCTTATTACAACCCAAGAATAAATAATAATTAAAGGAAATTTAAAGAAAACCAATACTTGTTTAAAAGCCCAAAGGCGATCACCGAGGCCACTCTGAATCCCCTCCGTCTCCAAGTCCCCACATCAAGGCTCACCTGCAAGGTTAAGGAAAGGGGGTGAGTTTGGAAACTCAGTGTGCAACAAGCCCCTTTCAGAGCCCAAAACAATATCAGCCTACTGGGCCTTAGCCCAAGTCCAATCTCAATATGTATATACTGGGCCGTAGCCTTTTCATGAATTATATAACTAGGCCGAAGCCTTTCACTGTAGACGGTATGGCGCATAGGCCCATTTCAATATCACATGTATCGTTAATGAAAAAACAAATGAATAAAAACCCATTTGGGGAGACTACTCGACCCACCATCCGCTACTCTCCACCCGTACCAACCAACACACCATGTGGGGAATAACTCAAACCCACCCAACCATAACTCTCCACTGGCAGCATAGCTGCTTTATTATATAGCTGGAGGCCTATCCTCTTTCAATAACTGGGGCAAAAGCCCTTTTGATAACTGGGGCATAAGCCCTTTTGATAACTGGGGCATAAGCCCTTTTGATAACTAGGGCATAAGCCCATTTGCACTTCCTCCATCCATATAAAAACCCAACCCAATGCATTTATGAATACATCATGTGCATATCATACATGTCATGTGCATATCATACATACCATGTTTATCAAAATCCCATGTATTAAATTCATATATAAACTCTAGGGGTATAATGGTCATTTTTACCTAGGGGCAAAACGGTCATTTTCATGTTATAAGGGTAATCCTGTAATTTTACCAAAAATTAGGGTTTCCATGTTCATTAACGGTTACTAACAATTCATGGGTGCAAACAGTGATTCAGGCCCATTTTTAGCGAAATCGAGTTATTGGGCCTAAAACCCCTAATGGGCCCTACTTAGCCAAGTTTGTCATCTAAGCCCATTTAGCCTATATTCCATAATGGTTTTATCAGTCTCGATGCACAATTTAGTAGGTTTTCCTTTCCTACCAATTTTTTACAAATCGGCCCGAAAGCCCATTGGGCCCCACTTCGGCCCCTCGAGGCCCAACTTACCGTGAACGCCAAAAATCGCGCTCTTACCGTTTCCAATGTTCCCAATCATCATCTCAATGAATCTAACTAACTAATGAGCATTCGCTTGCTCACAAGTCCACGAAATGCCAGAATTTCGGCATTTCGGCTTTTCAGCATTTATCGCTTTAAGCTATGAAAAAAGGTTCGTTACACACCTGTTTTGCGATATTCCTCGACGAGATCTCCTACACCATTTCTCCTATAATCAACCGTTAATAAATCACCTCACAATAATTGAACCAAACCAAGAACCATCTAATATTAACACTTACACATTCGGCCACCATCCATAATGGCCTTAAGCACCTTACCTTTGCCGAGATTTATGACGAGATCTAGCCACTCCGGTGATCCAAGCTAATCCAAATCGACACTACACCTTGCTGCTCCTCCACTATAGAAACCATAAAAAATCAAAAGAAGACCCCATAAAGTCTATACCCATATTTGGCCACCTCCCTAAACTAGAGGGGTTTCGGCTTTTGGCCAATAGTTACTCTAGGAATCGTTTAGAGTTCGAGCACTTACCACAGTCTTTCTCCTCTTGAATTCGTTACACCTAAAAGATAAGGGGATTGAACACCAAAAAAGAAAAGGAAAAGAGAGTTGCTGGTCAACAAAGATTCAGCACCCCCTAACTTCACTGATTACGGCTTTGCGGTATTTCGGCAGAAGTAAAGATAAAAGAACGAAACAATGGATGAATGGAGGGAAATAGTGGGCTGGTTTGAAAGAAGGGGAAGGAAGAAAAGGTGAATGGTGAGATAGTAGATTCGGCTGCAAAAAGAAAAAAAAAGAGAGAAAAGACTCATCTAAATGAAGAAAACGGCACACAAGTACCTAAGTGCCGAAAATCCCTAAAAAGACCCCTCTGCCGAAAATCCCTTCTCCAATCTCCCTTATTCTGCCAAATCTATCTCCATATCAAATCTCTAAAATCTCTCCCCTTATCCCTCCTTAATCCATGCACTTGACTAATTCAAACTCCTCCAACAGAATCCACCTGGGTTCCATCACTTACCCTTCCTGCTCATAAAAATAAATAACCTCATTTGCCAACACAGGGAATCGATCCCATGTCTTCCCTTAAGTTCCACACGCCACCTTTTTAGGAGCTTAGTGGCGTCACCCTTGCTACTTTACTACAGCTCCTTTTGTGATACATTTCTCCCACAACTTTACATAAGGTCACCTAGACAGAAACCCTAACTCTTAAGTCCAAATTTTAAAAATTCTACCGGGTTTTGGCCAACACATGGGCCTTCCATAAGATCATTTACATACTCAAAGTATGAATTCCATCATCACATACCAAATTTTAGAAACTTACTTAAAATATCAAGAATCGCGAAAAACCCGAAAATCAGGATGTTACAATTATATTTGGGTAGTAATAGGTTTAGTTATTAAATTATGCCTATAAAGTCATTGGTTGTGAAATGATAAACTTTTTTATGATTAGAAAGTGGTTTATTTAAGCTTGTAGTTGAATGGCATGATTTGTAATACATATGTGGTTAACCTTGATAGACGTATAAGTAAGGAATGGATTTGCTAAGTGTGTTTGAATTTTAAAATGATGATTAGTCTATAATGTTATTATAGATGATTTTGCATTGGAGTTTATTATAGCTATGTTTATTTTTATAGTGACTTGTGCATATTTCAATAAAGTTTTAAAGTAAATAAAATTATGTTATAAAATTAGTTAATGGTAATATAACCATGTGATATGGATTGGTATGGTTATTTTTGTGCTTAGCGTATAAAGTGAAACATACATAGTTTAATTTAAATGTTTGAATGCCGTTGTATAATGATAATTAAAGCATATTGGGTCATGCTTTTATATTATAAATTCCACACAAATGAATAAAAAATTTTAGTAGTGAAATATAGTTGTTAGATGCTTAATTTGTAATGTACAAAAGCTTTATAATAATATATTTTATAATCGATTAATGGAATAGTTGTTTATTTCTATGTTCTGTATATGTTATGATTTAAGACTCGATATTTGATTGAGTTGTGAGCATTAATGAGATTGGATTTCGAGATGTGAACTATGATGTTTATCTGTATGAACTGTGATAGGATCGGTAATGCCTCGTAACCCTAGTCCAGTGACGGATACGGGTTAGGGGTGTTACACGTCGAGTAGACATTTCTGTCTATCCGAATCTATATGAGGTAATTCTATATACAAATAAATGTATTTGAAATGGTTTATTTATGCTTATATGTTATTGAATAATGATGCTTGACTATGTTTTTGGATGAAGTTATTGAATTGTTCGTAAGATGTTTCAATTTGTCCAGAAATGCCTTTAACCCTTGTCCGGTGACGGATACGGGTTAAGGGTGTTACACTAACCGTTCGTGCTTGGAACAAGTCATTAATTTGGAGAACTATGCTTCTCACTTATAGAAATTTCTTTTCAAAAGTTTAAACCTTAGGAATTGCATACTTGTGCTAATATTAACAGTTTGATTCAAATTGGTGGATTCAAGATTTAGCAGCTACTTGCAAAATTTTAAACATTTCATAACTTACTATTTGACATATGTCAAATTTATACTAGAGAACTTGAACAATTACTATGAATTCAACATCTTGTACACATTTGTTTTTCTATAAAATGGATGTTTAAATACCTTTCAAACACTTTGTTGAATAAACTGAAACTCTAATTTCCTTTCTGCTCAATCTTTCTGCGCTCTTTATCTTCAGACTTCATCTTTCTCATAGGTAACATTTGTTTTCCTTCTTTTTATTTGCTTTTATTTTTTTCACCCAACATGGTTCGAACAACCACCAGAAGGATGGGCTGAGGCAAAGTTAATTGAAATATTAACCCCATAAATCCAATCTTAGTCGAACCCCAAGGTCTTGATGATATTGACACCGAGTGTAGTCGCTGCGATGTATAACTGTAGCATTGCCTAGGATGAAATGTACTGATACATAGGAGTCCGGGGTATCCCCCACCCAAACATTACTTATGACTTCCAATGACCTCAAGGATGCCGTCTAAGAGATAAATCCGTAGGTTTTATCTTACCCTTGATTTTTTTGGAGGCTAGTTTTTATCTACCACTCAACCTCTTATTTTGTACAGTGCTAAATGAATTCGACATTGCACTAGGGCAGTTATCAGCCCTATCCTTTTACACATGGTTGGCTTTCTATACTAGTTGGTACATGCATAATGAGCCACTATTGTTGGTTGTTTTTCAGAAATTTTACCAACTAAAGGTAAAAAAGGAAGGGAACTTTTGCTTGCAACGCCCATTTCAGTGTACACCTAGCTTGTGAGCCTATAATCCAAAACAATATTTGAAATGTTCATCGAAGAAAATACAAGTACATAAGGGTCATTAGGAAACTCAGATCTAGATTCAATTTTTCAACACAATGGTCCCTTCTTCTGGAGAGTATTTGTGCACAATATAAGCTAGTAGATTCTCAAATTTCTTTAAAGCAATATAAATGTCTAAGAAGGGGGCATGTACTTTGTAACGCGCCTGTACCCGAGACCATCGCCAGAGTCGGGCACGAGGTGTTAACGGACTTAATTCATTAACTAAACAGCTCAAACAATTTATTTTAGAATTTCTAGACAAGCTGGCTAACTGCGTCACAGTCCCTAAAAAAATCATATCTCGAGTTACAAAACTCGAAATCCAATTCCATAAATGTTTCCTGAAACTAGACTCAGATATCTACTTAATATTTTTTTTCTAGAATTTTTGGTCTGGCCAATTAATATATTTTATTAGTTAAAGTTTCCCTTGTTTCAGGGTTCAGCTACTCTGACCCCTGTGCACTACGAATCAAATTTATTCCTGTACAGAGATCGAATGATTATGAAGTTTCTTTCTATTAAAAATAGACTCCATAAGGAATCCATACATATAAAATTTAAGTCCTATTTATTTTTACACAATTTATAGTGAATTTATAAAGTCAGACCAGGGGATCAAAAAATCGCTCTGACCCTATTTCACCAAAACATAAATATCTCATAAAATACAACTTTTTTACCTATTTTTTTCTTCCACATGAAAATATATTCATTAAGCTTCAATTACATATTTTATTCATCACCTAATTCTATTTCTACTATTTTCAGTGATTTTTCAAATTCATGTCACTACTGCTGTATGACACAGTTTTATAGCCAATTTCATCATTTTATGGTTTTCCATGGAGTAGGTAATACATTAAGCATACATAACACTAAATATAAATTTTGATTAGCCATTCCAATAGCTAATCATCAACAAGCATTTCCACATCACTCATTCACCATATCATAAGATTATATACACAAAATGATTATAATGCTATACATGCCATATTCCCAAAATATGCAAGCCACCATACCGAGATGGTCTGTTGAAAGTGTGTGCGTGCCTCCCACCATCCTGATCTCCAAAATGGCTTGTCAAAACTACAAAGAATGAAAAGGAGGGAGTAAGCATAGATGCTTAGTAAGTCCACATGCAAATAACAAATAACTTAACAAAGCAATTATACAAACCAACATTAGCATAATATCACGAAAACATATATCACATTTCTATACATCATTCATCGTATTACCATATTATTGTTGTCGTATCAAGTCTCAAGCCGAGGGTTAAGTACATACTTGTCCAAAATGCCCATTCCACAACACTTACCAATACGTCACTTGCATCTTGAATATTCTTCCATTTCTCTAGAATTTTACCTGTTGAACACATCGGAATATAACTCAGAGACATGGAAAGTTTACACATAAGTGCCACATATGTAGCCAAGCTACCATGTAACCCGCCCATAAGCAAACTCGGACTCAACTCAACGAGCTCGGATGCCTAGTTACATCTCATGAACTCGGATCAACTCAACGAGTTCAGAATTCAAATACCCTAGTGACATGTCACTTGTATCCTAATCTATTCCCAAGGTTCAAATGGGCTTTTTCCTCGATTACACATCTTTGCCCTCTTCCACGGAATGTCGAAACCGATACTCGGTAGCAATTCATATTTAACAAGTAGCACATATAGTTTGCATATTACTCAATAATAACCACAAAGCATAATATTTCATGATATTAAACATCATATCATATAAATAACATTAAATTACTTAAAATGACAATTATGTTACTAAATTTACACATGAACTTACCTCGTATGCGAAAATGGTCATTTTTACCATTTTGTCCATAACTTGGTATTTTGCCGATTTTAGCCCGAATTTCGATTTTCCTTAGTCTATCATTTCAAATATAGCCTAGTTAGGACTCATATTATTCAAATCAACCCAAAATCATATTTTTGAAAAATTATAATTTTGCCCCTAAACTTTCACATATTTACACTTTTGCCCCAAATCTCGTAAATTAAACTTCACCCTATTTTCTTATGTTTTGTGACATGCTGATCATTTTTCCCTTCTATAGCAATATCCAATTCTCACTCTAACATGTATTTATGAACATTAGGTATTTTTACCGATTATGTCATTTTAGTCGTTTTTACGTAAAATCACTTAGCAAAAGTTGTTTAACACAATCTCAAGCTTCATATTCTACCATAAAACATCAAAATTCATGCATATCATTCATGGGTAAATTTTTATATATAAACCCTAGCTCAAAATATTGGTAGAAATAGGTAAACCGAGCTACGAAGATTTCAAAAATGTAAAGAACATTAAAAACGGGCACGGAAATCACTTACAATCAAGGCTTAAAAGTGTTGAAACTCTAGCTATGGTGGAGGGCAAAATTCAGCAGCAACTTATGGAGAAGATGATCATTTTTGTGTTATTTTTCCCATTTTATTTCATTTAATATCCAAATGACCAAAATGCCCTTCCTTACTCAACTTTCAAAAATTCCATCCATGTCCAATTTTTGTCCATAAACTTAGAAATTGGTCAAAATGCTGTTTAAGACCTCCTAATTACTATTTCAAAGCAATTTCATACTAGAAACTTCTAGAATGCAAGTTTTGCAACTTATTCAATTTAGTCCCAAATTTCAAATTAAGCACTTTATGCATAGAATTTCTTCACGAAAGTTTCACACAATCATGCAATCATATCATAGACCTCAAAATAATTATAAAATACTTATTTCTATCTCAAATTTTTGGTCTCGAAACCACTATTCCAATTAGGCCGTAATTCGGGATATCACAATTCTCCCCCCTTTAGGGATTTTCGTTCCCGAAAATCTTACCGGAAAAGTGGTCTTCACTTAGATTCCTCAATTTCATATTCGGTGCTGAAGAACTTTCACTCAGGCAGTGCCTCCAATATATCTCTTTAATTTCTCATATATTCTGAAAGCTTACGGACTCATCTCTCAATTGTTCTTAAATTTTCAACCCTTCTCAGTTTCCCTTGTCATCTTGACATAAAACCAGATCTCAATTTGCTTAATGGAGACTAGAATTCCAAGAAATCCAATAATCAAAGGGTCTTGCACTCTTCTGAAATAATCATACAGATTTTCATCATCAATAAATCACAATCCAATAACATCTTAATCAAATTACAATACACGTCATTACTCTCTAAATAAATAGGCAAATTTTCACTGTGAGCTTCATACAATTCTTTCTGTATAACCTTGGAATAATAATACCATGAATCAGATCCAATCTGAACTTCAACATCAGAAGTCGATCGTCACTGTACTCTTTTAGTTTACTACTCACTATCACATTTTCCTCTTTCCGCTAAGGGAATAATTCTGATATAGCCTCGAAAATAATCCTTTCTCATTTTCATCCTAATATCAATACTGGCAGAGATAACTCTGGTAGATCCTAATGCTTGGCTTTAACCCCATTAACAACTCAGATTTTCTGTGGCATCGAATGCTCTAAACTATTACATTACCTTATTGTCTTGAATCACATTAAAATTCATACAGATTGAACACTCGAGTCGATCTTAATCACTAATGAATGACATTTCAAGTAATCCTTTCTTCTAGTTACAAAACAATTCATCATGCCATCCTTTACTATTCATTCCTTACGTTAATCAAAACCGTCTCAATTGCATTAGCTCAAATAACCAAAATATCTCAATTGAAGACATTAACTATAATTGACTTACTTGAGAGAAGTAATCCACCATACCGATTGAAACTCACACTTTTATCACTTATGCCTTTACTGTTTTCAAACCTTACACGAAAATTACAAAAATCCCAATGCTGAAATCACCACATTACCCAAATCAAATTAGAAGTATAGTCATACTTGATATGATTATCACGAGCTAAAGAATGCACTTCAAACATGAGTCATAATTGAAAAATTACGGAATAAATATAACAAGAAAACCGAATTAAGAAATACAAGATAGAGAAACCCAGAATAAAGAAATCCAGAATAAAGAAACCCAAGATACGATACTATGTCGGAAAATCGAAAACCAAACTCATTGGAAAGTATAGAAGATCCCGATAATTCCTCAGAGAAAAGAAATTCAGTAGAAAACATTATTTAATCTCACTAGAATCAAATGCACCAAGAACAATATATCTTCCCATATATACATATCAAATGGAGCATCAAGTAGAAGAAACAAAATCATAGTATCATACATATTCTATCATCAATTTTTATCAGGCAGAATATAATAGAATGCCCGAAGGAATAGAGCAATACAAATTATAAACCAGTCAGGCTACCAATGCTTTCGTCTAACATCAGGATTAGAAAACATCCCCATATAACAAGAATTTCTTCAAAAGATCAACAACCATAGAAATATTTCTAGGAACGGATAAACACATAGAATATCTTAGAAGAAACTGCTAAAATCTGTCTAGCCATAACTGTCACACTCAAATATTACACATTTCAGATATCATTTCCCCAACTATTTCTGCCATCACAAATTTCATATTACTTTTCACTAAAGAAGACTAGTTCTGAAAAAATTTTGATTTGCACTTTTCTCGACCTTGTACCTTAGTAATTCGATTTATCAAAATAAATTTCTTCTCTAACTGGAACAGTGCATAACTCCAATAATCCTTATGCCAATCTGATACTTTTCTAGCTTTGACTTTACTTATCAACTCATTCTTCAATCTCTAATCATATTTATAATTATTCTAGCACTGAACTCTTTGGTTTCTCAACCGAAAACTTATTCAGTATAAATCTCATGAAATTCCATTATAAACACCACTTCGATAAGGGGAAGGAGTTATAGGGCCTTTGGCTCGACTTTCTCATACATATACATATGACACAATTTCCGTCATCATAACAACATCATCAAAATCATATCATTTATTTAGGCAATGCATCATTCATGTTGGTTTACACAAATTTTCTAGTTATCCATTCAAACAAGTATACTTATGCATACATCCTATGTTTTCTGGATAACTTTACTTATCCATTCATCTACTCAAACAAATCATACTCATGACATCATATAAGGGTTAAACAAACATAGATATTTGCATCACAATCGCAACTTTCATTTCTTACATCATCATATACATATCATTACAATCATATAATTCAGTCCAAACAATTTAACATAGATAAATTCATTTCATTATAATCATTTTTCTCATAAAAAAATATCATTGACATTCATCAACATTCAACGTTCAATCAAGGCAATGACATTTTCATTCATATCATGATATTAGGAACTTTTACTCATACCTCTACGAATTTCTATTTATCCCGTTCATCTTATCAAGTAAGCCAAGTGCACTACATCATATGAGCATCAAGCAAGTATCGATAGTTATCACAACATGACCTTTCATCTCACGTGTCATCACTTATATATATATCATAAAATTTTATTCATACTTTTCTGAATCGAGACTCATCATAATCGTAATTTTATTCAAACACCTTCGCATCACATTGAACAAGGTCAGTGCAGCTCGGTTGGAGAGTACCTCTGTCTAAACAAGATGGTGCTCATACGCGTCGGGGGGCATCACACTATCACGGATCAGTGGCATGTATAGCTAAACTCTAACACATGGTATGTTAGTTCGAGAATCGACTAAACCATAGCTCTAATACCAGCAAATGTAACGCCCCCATACCCGAGACCATCGCCAGAGTCGAGCACGAGGTGTTAATGGACTTAATTCATTAATTAAACAGCTCAAACAATTTATTTTAGAATTTCCAGACAAGTTGGCTAACTGTGTCATAGTCGCTAAAAAAATCATATCTCGAGTTAAAAAACTCTAAATACAATTCCGTAATTTTTTCCTGAAACTAGACTCAGATATCTACTTAATAATTGTTTTCTAGAATTTTTGGTCTAGCCAATTAAAATAGTTTATTAGTTAAAGTCTCTCCTGTTTCAGGGTTTAACTACTCTGACCCTTGTGCACTACAAATAAAATTTCATCCTGTACAGAGATCCAATGACTATTACGTTTATTTCTATTAAACAAAGACTCAATAAGGAATTCATACATATAAAATTTGAGTCATAATTAAGTTTACACAATTTATGGTGAATTTATAAATTTAGAATAGGGGATCTAGAAATTGCTCTGACCCTATTTTTCAAAAACGTAAATATCTCATAAAATAAAACTTTTTTACCTATTTTGTTTCTTCCACATGAAAATATATTAATTAAGCTTCAATTACATATTTTATTCATCCACTAATTCTATTTCTACTATTTTTAGTGATTTTTCAAATTCACGTCACTACTGCTATATGACACTATTTTATAGCCAATTTCACCATTTTATGGTTTTCCATGGAGTAGGTAATACATTAAGCATACATAACACTAAATATAAATTTTGATTAGCCATTCCAATAGCTAATCATCAACAAGCATTTCCACATCACTCATTCACCGTATCATAAGATTATATACACAAAAGGATTATAATGCTATACATGCCATATTCCCAAAATATGCAAGCCACCATACCGAGATGGTCTGTTGATAGTGTGAGCGTGCCTCCGACCGTCCGGATCTCCAAACCGGCTTGTCAAAACTACAAAGAATGAAAAGGAGGGAGTAAGCATAGATGCTTAGCAAGTCTACATGCAAATAACAAATAACTTAACAAAGCAATTATACCAACCAACATTAGCATAATATCACCAAAACATATATCACATTTCTATACATCATTCATCGTCTTACCATATTTTTGTTGTCGTATCAAGTCTCAACCCGAGGGTTAATTACATACCTGCCAAAGTGCCCATTCCACAACACTTACCAATACGTCACTTGCATCTTGAGTATTCTTCCATTTCACTAGAATTTTACCTGTTGAACACATCGGAATATAACTCGGATACATGGAAAGTTTGCACAAAAGTGCCACATATGTAGCCAAGCTACCATGTAACCCGCCCATAAGCGAACTCGGACTCAACTCAACGAGCTCGGATGCCTAGTTACATCTCACGAACTCGGACTCAACTCAACGAGTTCAAAACTCAAATATCCTAGTGACATGTCACTTGTATCCTAATCTATTCCCAAGGTTCAAATGGGCCTTTTCCTCGATTACACATCTTTTCCCTCTTCCACGGAATGTTTAAACCGATACTCGATAGTAATTCATAATTAACAAGTAGCACGCCTAGTTTGGATATTACTCAATAATAACCACAAAGCATAATATTTCATGATATTAAACATCATATCATATAAATAACATTAAATTACTTAAAATGACAATTATGTTACTACATTTACACATGAACTTCCTCGTATGCGAAAATGGTCATTTTTACCATTTTGTCCACAACTTGGTATTTTGCCGATTTTAGCCCGAATTTCAATTTTCCTTGCTCTATCATTTCAAATATAGCCTAATCAGGACTCATATTATTCAAATCAACCCAAAATCATATTTTGGAAAAATTACAATTTTGCCCTTAAACTTTCACATATTTACTCTTTTGCCCGAAATCTCGTAAATTATACTTCACCCTATTTTCTTATGTTTTGTGACATGCTGATCATTTTTCCCTTCTATAGCAATATCCAATTTTCACTCTAACATGTATTTATGAATATTAGGTATTTTTTTCGATTATGTCATTTTAGTCGTTTTTACGTAAAATCACTTAGCAATAGTTGTTTAGCACAATCACAAGCTTCATATTCTACCATAAAACATCAAAATTCATGCATATCATTCATGGGTAAATTTTTAAATATAAACCCTAGCTCAAAATATTGGTAGAAATAGGTAAACCGAGCTATAAGGATTTCAAAAATGTAAAGAACATTAAAAACGGGCATAAAAATCACTTACAATCAAGGCTTAAAAGTGTTGAAACCCTAGCTATGGTGGAGAGCAAAATTCAGCAGCAACTTATGGAGAAGATAATCATTTTTGTGTTATTTTTCCCATTTTATTTCATTTAATATCCAAATGACCAAAATGCCCTTCCTTACTAAACTTTCAAAAATTCCATCCATATCCAATTTTTGTCCATAAACTTGGAAATTGGTCAAATTGCTATTTAAGACCTCCTAATTACTATTTCAAAGCAATTTCGTACTAGAAACTTCTAGAATACAAGTTTTGCAACTTATTCAATTTAGTCCCAAATTTCAAATTGAACACTTTATGCATAGAATTTCTTCACGAAAGTTTCACACAATCATGCAATCATATCATAGACCTCAAAATAATTATAAAATAATTATTTCTATCTTAGATTTGTGGTCTCAAAACCACTATTCCGATTAGGCCGTAATTCGGGATATCACATACTTGATTTGGTAGAGGTTGTTTTAGTTAGAAATGTATTCTAATACTATTTACAAGATTTAAGCCCAAATGGTTGTCGGCAAAATGATTCTATAATTTGGTTCGAAGATTTCAATGTGCCTTCTACTTCAAATGATGAATTGGTACATGTATTCCTTTGTACTTTTACAACATTTGGGGTCTTTGGACACACAACTAGAATATTTAAAGTAATCCTATTACAACTTCCTCTTCCTCTTCAGACCAGAATAATTCTCATGTTGTTGGTGCAGGGTCTTCCTCACATTCATGAATTGCGCTTGCCTCAATTTAAACCATTGACATTATAGCCATTCTTAATGAAGCTCAAACAAAAGAAAAGACTACTGCTGCTCGATCAAGAAAAACAACAGTGAAAAAATACTAATAAGAGGCCCATATTCGAGGAAAGTACCTAAGAGACCGAAAGTAGTGAATGCCCTTCCTTGACAAGGTGTAGACCTAGAAAAGAGCCTGCCCCTACAATCACTCACACTTCTCTACTTATTGCCGCAGCAGAAATTTCAATATCATGGTGGCTGCCCACAAAGTAAACTTCCTAATTCATATTTTTTATGCTTCTTCTATTGAAGTAGAAGGATTTTTCCCATGGCATGACCTACGGAAGTCAGGACCACCTTCTATCTCATTGAGTTCCATTTTTTCAGCAACAACAAAATTCAATGCCCAAGCAGTTAAAAGAGGCTCTTACCTTTCTTTAATATTGATGAGACTCCACTTTCCCTCTTGGCAATGACTTTACAAGCCTTACATGTAGAGCATGGACTATGGAGTTGGGCCCTCCAAGACGCCAATGATTGATACAATGATATGGTTGTAAAATTGGTGAAAGATTTGAAAACTGGTGAGGACTCTATGGCTAAACTATGCCTAGATCATCAAGAATCTAACAACTTGATTGGGAGGCTTGATGCTCGTGTCACAACCTTGAAGGGTAAATATAAAGAGGCATAAATTGAGTGTGAGTAATTGAAGGCAGAAGTCAATCTATTGAAGGAAAAAGAATTCGATTGGAAGGAAAAATTGAAAACCCAAGAAGAACACCATAAAGAAGAGCGAGAAAGTCTATGCCAATCCAACGAGTAAGCTTTTAGAAAATATCAGTAGGAGACAAAAAATAACCTTAACGAGGCTATACAAAAATTGAGGTCTAACCTAATTTTACACACCTAAGTGGTTGCATGTCCTCTTGACCTTAGTCGGGTAGACATCATTTGCTTTTGGGATATGTCTACTGAGTCACTAAACTTTAATATTTACCACACTGGGGGTGAATATTGGGAAACCTTTCAGAAAGAATTGAAACAGTTAGTTGACTTTTTCACTCCTACCATGCCCAAAGCTGAAGACAATGAAGATGTCTCAATTGATGTGGAACAAGATCCTAAAGATCATCCTCCCATAGAAAATATCCTTACAGAGGCCACAGACCAACACACTAAGAGAGAATACTAAAATTCTCTTTTCATTTTGTATTGTATTTTTCCCCTTTTGTAATATCTTTTAGATCATTTTAATGAATCAATCTTTTTATTCCTCCATTGTCTATCTTATCACCTTAAAATTACTAACATAACAAACATCTTTCATACAAGTATAAATTTCAACGTAACAGAGGGAATAAGCTTGGTTTGGCATATTATGTATATAGGGCTGACTGACTTAACTGCCATAGGATTGGCTAAACCAAAAACTCTAATACCAACTTGTAACACCCTCAACTGAACCCGTTTTCGCAGGATTCGTATCTTGGGTACTACTTTGCATAATTGATAACTCTTAAAAAGAGTTATAATTCATGCCTTTAGACTGGGTCAATTGTCTATACTTAAGTTAACTTAGTTGCATTTTAGGATATTATTTTAGCATTTTTAGAACATTGCATAAGAAGCTTGGATGGTGCTTAAGTATTATTATTTGTTCCTTTTAATTACTTTTGGTAGGGATGTGTTTGGTGGTTTGGCAGGTGTAGGTTAAGGAACGAGAAATAAAGGAGTGATGGTTTGTTGGGGCAAAAGGTTGGACATTTTGCCAGCACCAATGCAGTGGCAATTCTAGGAAGACTGAGTCAATACTCAACTCATACCAAGTTCATCCCAACTGCACTTCTACCAGAAAAATCTGTCTAAAAAACTAGAGAAGGTACTCTTGGGATGTTGGTTTTTATCCTAGAAAAAAGAATTTATAAAGAGGAGAATATAATCTTGGGTTGTTGAAAAAAGAGTTTTAAAAAGAGGATAAGATAATCTTGGGTTGTTGAAAAAAGAATTTAAAAAGAGGATAAGGTAAACATGGGTTGTTGGATTGACCTTAGGAAAAAAACTATTAAAAGCCAAAGGATGAAACTTTAAACAACGAATAAAAAAGAAAAGATCCTTAGGAAAAAATAAAGGTAGTGGCTGAGTAGAGACAGAAAGAGGAAGACAAATATAGTCCCTCTCAGCCATAGCAGGACACTATGCTGCTGGAGTGTGAACTGGACATGCGAAAGCTGCCTTCCCGAAGTCTTTTGTATTTCTTATTTTTTTCTTCCGTAAACTGATTTGACAAAAATGATATTGGATGAGATTTTTGTTTTGATTTTTATTAGCCAACCGATGAGCTAAATCTCATAGGGTTGGGATTACATGATGGAACTTTTATTTTCTTTAATGGTTGCAGCATAAATCCAAATCAATTTATTATTTCATTCAATTGTTTTTTTTCTAAGTTGTATGCGTGCAATCCCTAGACATAGATAACTATTTAGCATGCCCTGATACTAAGTCTAATTTTGAAAAGGTTAGATTAGTTGGATCGAAATTGAATGATAGGAGCAAGTACTCGATAGATACTTGCAGTAGACTTAAGACATAAATCAGCGTTCATACGGAAGGAAAACAATGCAGGGTACCACATTAATGCCTATAGACACGGGCAAGGTAACTTGAGGTTTTCGCTCTTGAAATAAGCAGACTATTTTAGAACTCTTCTGAGTAGTAGATTGAGTATGATTTTGCTGAGGTATATTTGAAAGTGACAATACTCATAGTGGATAACCTCTATGAACACAAAAATTCGTTTGATTGTATTACAGGACTATTCAAACCAAAATAACATCAAACAAATCATATTCTTATAATAGACTTATCAGAATACGCCACAAGTGTCGAACAAAATACACCACAAAGGCTAAAGAGATGCCACCCAGGTACTCCATAAGCTGCCATGTTTTCAATATAGATTTGCCTAAACTCACATCACGTAAGGTTTGCCCATCTTCACCTTGGGTCACATAGAAAACCCCGTTGATAAATGCATCTAATCTTCTCCTTTTCAAAATGTACCATGGCCATGGAATTTCTTAAGATCAGCTATACCAAAATTCGTGTTTACTATCACAATAGACTTCATAAAATATCACCGCTGTGTCAAAATTCACATCACTTAACCTTTTCAGTCACAGCTCATATATCTAACATGCATACACATTCAGGTATGCTAAACACATTTTCTCAACCAAATCATACTTCGATACACGTTTCACATGCATCAACATGATCATGTATCTTAGTTTACATCCCATGTAACACCCCAAACCCGGCCTAGACGTTATGACCGGATCTGATGCGCCACATCGAAGCGCTCAAAACATTCCGTATTACTTAGTTGGAAAACTTAGTTGGTGTTGTAAAAGACACTTTTAAAAGTAGGTTAAAGTGAATGGAAGCTGTGCACCAGGTAGGAAACCAGGAAGAAGAGGAGGTGAGTCCGTCGGACTGCTTAAGTACCAAGCTCCCTTCGGATCCAATCCTAGACATGCACACCGCCATTGCCACACTCTAACATCTCGTATAATTTTGAGAAAACCGTTTGGTTAGGTCCGTCTTAAGAAAATGATTAAGGTTGAAAAGGTTTGCTTAGCAGAAGTCTCACTCGTATTCGTGTTATTTTGAAATCACTTAATGTTTTTTGAAAACGCGTCCTAGAGCTAATTTATTTCGTTAGTTATCATAGATCAGTTTTATCATAATAGAATTAAATAATAAAGAAACAACCCAAACCATAAAAATAATTAGCGGCCTTATGAAAAAAAAACCCAAAACCGTAAACGAAAAATATGGAAAATCTAGTTCACCGGAAGAAAACGATTTTGCAAAAAACGTGTGGCCACTCTGACTCCCGCCCAGCTCCAAGTCCACCAACTAGGGCTCACCTGTAAGGATGGAAGAAAAAGGGGTGAGTTTGGGAAAACTCAGTGTATACAGAAACCCATCCAAAGCCCAAATCAGCTCGAGCCCATTCGGCCTAAGCCCCATTCAGATAACAGTACACAGTGGACCGAAGCCCTTTTCAGAATACAGTAGCAAGGCCTTAGCCCCTTTTTACATAACAGTGTGGCCCATAGGCCCAGTTCAGTAACATAGGTAACAATAGTAGTAATGCATGCAAACCCATCTGGGGAGACTACTAAACCCACCAACCGCTACACTGCCCCGTACCAGCCCTACACTCCATGTGGGGAATATATCAACCCACCCAGGCCTACACTCCACAGTTGCAGCAACGCTGCTCAAATATCAGTAAGTTGAGGCAAAGCCTCCAGTACGTGGATGAACCACTTTCAATACTTCCTCCATCAATACCCCAATCCCATGCAACAGATATTAATAAAGCATATCATGTACAATACAGTATTAATCAATCATGCAGCTTAGCCAATTTAAACCCTAGGGCTATATCGGTAATTTTGCTCTTTAAGGGTACTTTTCGTAACTTAGCAACTACACATGCTACTTCAGTAATTTTCAATAGTTTTATGCAATTTGGTTCCACCATCTAACTAACAGGCTAATTTGCCCATCTCTTACCCATATTGGTCCGTAAGCCCATTGGGCCCAGTTTTGGCCCATCGAGGCCCTCTTTTTCTGAAATACGTTAAGACGTCACACAAACATACTTACCACCTTACGGTGCTAGATCTAACCATCACTCTACGTCTTGAGAGCATTCGCAACTCACAAGCCCATGAAATGCCAGAATTTCGGCAATTCGGCTTTTACCGAATTGAACTAAGAAAGGGTGTTCGGTACACACCTGATTCGCGACGACTGCTACTGAGATCCCTTTCGATGTCCTACAATTGATTAGCACTGTTCTTATTTACAAACCGTAATCACTAAACCCAAAACTTGCTCAACCAAAATCGACCCATGTTCCTAAAAAGGCTTTGAACCCTTACCTTTTTGCCAAAATCGATAACTAGCTCCGAATCCGATTGTTCCAATGATTCACACTTTTGATCCAACGCTTAAGAAGACTTTAATAACCGAAAGAAAACATCAGTTACAAACCCTTAAAGCCTTATGCTCAAATCGATAGCCTCCCTAATTTTTAGGGACTTCGGCTTTTCCTAACATCGTAAATTAAGAACAGATCTGAGATGATAAGTACTTACCCCTTACTCCTACTTGATTTCCACACAATCCGGTGTAGATTTATCCTTAGAAGAATGGTAAAACCCGAATCCAGGGGTTGAAGAAGTTTCGGCTATAAGCCCCTAAACCAATGGTACTTTCGGCTTTTGGGTGGTGAAGGAGATGACGATATGAAGCTACGACCTTGAAGTAGAATTGCTGTCAGGTATCTAGGATTAAGAAAAGATAATCGTAGATTAATAAAAAAAAAGAACATAGAAGGACCTGGCTTTGAAGAAATCGGCACAAGAAGTGATCACAGGATTTCGGCTTTTGCGACTTCGGCAAAGGTGCTGATGAATAGCAGGTTTGATAGACAGCTTTGGAGAAGGAAGTAGAGAAAGAAAACAGGATAGGTGAAAGTTTCGGCTAGAGAGGAAAAAGAGAGAAAAGAAAAACCCTTGTGGTGCCTGAGCAGAAGAAAACGGCACCTCACGAAGCCCTAGGTGCCGAAATATTAACCTCATAACCCTCTGCCGATTTTTCCCCCTTCAATTCCCAAAATTCGGCCAACTCCTAACCTCTCTCCTAATCCCTTAAATCTCTCCCCTTATCACTCCTTAATCCAAGCGTTTAGACTGATTCAAACTCTCCTCTAGCAGAATCCACCTGGACTCCAACACTTACCCCTCCACCACTTAAAAATAAATGCATTTATTTGTCAACACTGGGAATCGATCCCATGCCTTCCCCAATGCTCCACATGCCACTTTTCTAGGAGCCTAGTGGCGTCACCCTTGCCACTTTACCAGAGGCTCATTTGTGATGCAATTTACCCATCACTCCACTTAAGGGCCACTTAGCCAGAACCCCCTACCCTTTTTAAGTCAAAAATTCAAAAATCCAACCGGGTTTTGGCCAACACACGGGCCTTCTGTAAGCCCATTTACCTACTCAAAAATATTAATTTCACATCCAAATACAAAATTTTAAAATCTTTACAAAAATATTGAAAACCACGAATAAATCCGAAAATCAGGATGTTACAACTTTACCTTCCTTAAAGAAATTTCGAGCTCGAAATTTCACCTTATTCGAACAGTTGAGGGTACTGTTGACGCATAGCCTCCTCAGTCTCCCAAGTAGCTTATTCCTTGCCATGGTTCCTCCAAAGTACTTTCACTAGCGGAACTGATTTCCTTCTCAACACCTTGACGTCACGATCAAGTATTTGCATAGGTTTCTCTTCGAAGGTTAAATCTGACTGTACTTCGATTTCTGTAACTGGTATGATATGAGTTGGGTCAGATCGATACCGCCTCAGCATGGATACATGGAAAACGTCGTGGATACGATGCAGTTCTGGTGGTAACTCTAGCTGATAAGCCATTGGTCCAACCCGCTTAACAATTCGGTAAGGCCCAATAAACCGTGGGCTCAACTTACCCTTCTTATCAAATCTCAAAATTTTCTTCCAAGGGGAAACCTTCAAGAAAACCATATCCCCAATAGCGAACTCAATCTCTTTGCGCTTCAGATCCGCATACGACTTCTGTCTATCGGATGCCTCCTTTAACCAATCCCTTATCAGCCTAACCTTGCTTTCAGTGTCTGCCACCAATTCTGGTCCAAGCACTCGTCGTTCACCCAACTCTGTCCAACACGTCGGCGTACGACATCTTCGCCCATAAAGCGCTTCATATGGTGCCATCTAAATACTTGCTTGGTAGCTGTTATTGTAAGCAAACTCCGCCAGTGGCAAGTAGTCCTCTCAACTTCCACGAAAATCAATGATACCTCTTAACATATCTTCCAGAACCTGAATAACCCTTTCTGACTGTCCATCTGTCTGTGGGTGAAAAGCAGTGCTAAAATCCAATCGTGTACCCAACGCTTCCTGCAACTTCTGCCAAGACCGAGATGTAAACCTAGGGTCTCGATCAAAAATTATCGACACTGGCACCCCATGCAGTTGCACTACCTCCGCCACATATAACTTGGCCAACTTTTGCAGTGAGTAGTCGGTACGAACAGGTATGAAATGAGCAGATTTTGTTAACCTATCCACAACCACCCACATCGAATCTTTCTTGGTGGGTGTCAAAGGTAACCCACTCACAAAGTCCATTGTTACTCTTTCCCACTTCCATAGCGGAATTTTCACAGGTTGCAATAATCCCGAAGGCAATTGGTGCTCAGCCTTAACCTGCTGGCACGTCAGACATTTCCCAACAAATTTAGTCACCTTTCGTTTTAATCCGGGCCACCAGTACACTTCTCGCAAGTCTCGATATAACTTATTCCCTCCAGGATGCATGGCACAGAGTCCACCATGAGCCTCTTTTAGAATTGACTGCCTCAATTCAGGGTCCTTTGGAATACAAACCCTTCCACGAAAGCACAAAACTCCTTCAGTGTTCAACCCAAAATCCTCGTTCTCACCACTCTTAACTTGCTGGAACCGGAGAGCTAATGAATCGTCCTTCAACTATTTTTCCTTAATCTGCTCAGTCCAAGTAGGCCTTACCTGCGTTCTGCCAAGAAGCTTCCATCATCGTACAGACTTAATCGTGTGAACAAGGCTCTCAAATCAGTAACAACCCTTCGACTCAACGCATCCACCACCACATTAGCCTTTCCTGAGTGGTACTCTATCAAACAGTCGTAGTCTTTAAGCAACTCCACCCATCTTCGTTGCCTAAGGTTCAACTCCTTCTGAGTCAACAAATACTTTAGGCTCTTATGATCTGTGTATATGATGCACTTTTCCCCATATAAGTAGTGTCTCCAAATTTTTAACACAAAAATCACCGCTGCTAGCTCCAAATCATGCGTAGGGTAATTCACCTCATGAGCCTTAAGCTGTCGCGATGCATAAGCGACCACATTGCCCTCTTGCATTAGTACGCAACCTAACCCCACATGTGACGCATCGCTGTATACAGTAAAGTCCTTCCCAGACACCGGTTGAATCAACACTGGCACTTCGGTCAATACCTTTTTTAACCGATCAAAAGCTTTTTGCTATTTCTCGGTCCAGACAAATGGTACTCCTTTCCTTATGAGTTTTGTCAAGGGTGCCGCCATTACCAAGAAACCCTCCACAAACCTTTTGTAGTAACCTGCTAACCCTAGAAAACTCTGAATTTCTGATACTGACCTAGGTGGCTTCCATTCCAGAATTGCTTCAATTTTACGAGGATCCACCTTAATCCCCTCGGCAGAGACCACATGCCCTAGGAAAGTTACCTCCCTCAACCAGAATTCACACTTGCTGAATTTCGCGTAGAGCTCATTTTCCCTTAACACTTGCAGCACAATACGGAGATGCTCATCATGCTTCGCCTCCGTTTCAGAGTATACCAGGATATCGTCGATAAAGACGACTACGAACCGATCCAAGTAAGGTTGGAATACTCTGTTCATCAGATCCATAAAAGCTGCAGGTGCGTTCGTCAGCCCAAACGGCATGACCACAAACTCATAATGTCCATATCGAGTTCGAAATGCTGTTTTATGAATATCCCCTTCTTTTACCCTTAGCTGATGGTATCCAGAACGAAGATCGATTTTGGAGAATACCGAAGCTCCCCTTAGTTGATCGAACAGATCGTCAATCCTTGGTAGTGGATACTTATTCTTAATCGTCAGTTTGTTCAACTGGCGATAATCGATGCACATGCACATCGTTCCGTCCTTTTTCTTCACAAACAGGACCGGTGCTCCCCAAGGAGACACACTAGGCCTAATGAAGCCTCTATCTAACAACTCTTGAATTTGAGCCTTCAGTTCCACTAACTCCTTAGGTGCCATCCTATAGGGTGCAATAGATACTGGAGCTGTTCCAGGCAACAAGTCGATTCCAAACTCAACTTCCCGATTCAGAGGTAATCTAGGAAGCTCTTCCGGAAAAACATCCCGGAATTCCCTAACAGTTCTGATGGTCTCCACAGTCAGATCCTCAGTTTCAGCTTGGCTTACCAAAGCCGGATATGCCTCGCACCCCTTGCGCATCAGTTTCTCAGCCCTCAACGCCGAATCTACATTGGATAAGTAATCCCTCCGTTCTCCAATAATCATTACGTCTTCATCATTGACAGTCCTTAACACCATCCTCTTAGCTGCACAATCCAAAGTTTCCTTATGCTTGGTCAACCAATCATCCCTAGTATCAAATCGAATTCTTCAAGCGGTAACTCCATCAAATCCCTACAGAAAACCCCGCCTTGAATCTCCAAAGGCACCTCCTTGAAGAGTTTCTCTATCTTAACCGAATGACCTAAAGGACTTATCACAGACACCCCACACATAGTCTCCTCGAAGTGCACACCCAGTGCCCCAGAAATGTTATATGCCACATATGAATGGGTTGATCCCACATCAATCAGAGCAGTATAAGGTACACCATAGATAAAAAAACGTACCATTTATGACATCAGGTGCGTCACCCTCCTCACGGCGACAAGCAGCATACACCAAAGCTGGCTGACGAGCACCCGCGTTACCAATACCCCTGCCGGGTGCCCCACGTCCACGGCCATTACCACCGCGACCTTGTCCACGACCTCTTGGCAGCGGTGGTCCATCCCTCATAGGTTGAGCTGGTCGCACAGCCCCTTGTTCGGCCACCTAAGCCTGAGTGGCCCTCCTAGGACAATCCTTAATCCTATGCTCCTTAGACCCACAACGAAGACAAGCCCCAGAACGCTTCCAGCTCTCTCCTTGATGCATTCTGTCGCAATCCCCACAAGCTTGCGGTTTACCTGTGTTCACCGGAACTGCTCGAACCGGTTCCTCCATCCTAGCTCTCTTAACATTTCGATTTGCAGCACCTGCTGGTCCAGCATCCCTCCTGAACCGATTCCGATCCCTATCACGATTCTTCCGTTCAGTTTGTTTCACCTCCTCGGCTATCTTAGCCTTCTCTACCAGTGCAGCGAAATCTCGCTCTCTCTGAGGAGCTATGAGCACCCTTAACTCATCTTTGAGACCATCCTCAAAACGAACGCTGTACTCGTATTCAGTGGAAACGATGCCATTAGCATACCGACTCAATCGTAGAAACTCCGCCTCATATTCAGCAATGGTCTTATTTCCCTGAGTCAGATTCAAGAACTCCTTTCTGCGTGCATCCACATAGCTAGCTCCAACATATTTTGCCTTAAAGGTCTGTTTGAACAGCTCCCACGTTACCCTCTCAGCTGGGGTACCCTCTCTCATAGTAATCCACCACTGATACGCTTTATCCCGCAGCAACGACACCGCCCCTTTCAACTTCTGTTCTACTGAGCAGTCCAGGTCATCCATGATCTGCTCTGTGGCTTCCAACCAGTACTCAGCCACATTTGGGGCCACTCCAGATACGCCCCTAAAAATCTCAGCTCCGTTGGCCCGAAGTCGTTCAGAAATGGACCCCCTATTCATGGGCCCGATGTTAGCTCCAGCCACCCTTTCCAAAACCCTCAACATGGCCTGAGACAGAGCGTCATCCCCTGCGGCCCGGTCATACTGCCCATTTTCATTAACTGGTGGTGGACGTACCTCGCCAGCTAGCATGTGTTTAGATGACGCAGATCCAGCTTGAGTGCTACCTCGGCCTCGACAACGGCCTCTTCCTTGAGTAGCCCTTGTACTCATAAGGATTTATCTGATTACGAATTTTATGACATTAGTTTACTGGTTCCACTGTTTATTACAGAATGTCTTATGAACAGATAGAGTTTCAGAGTTATTTTCGCGCAATCACAATTTAGCTACGGTCCCAGTTTTGTAGCCCTAATACTACCTTATCAATAGCACTATCTCTTAAGGCTCAGTACTATCTACAGTATTATTTCCAGTCCAGTTCCATATAAATATTTAAAGCAGAAAAAGAACACTTACAGACTTGGTGCCGGGGATTCAGTGCGCCACTTCTTTATCAGTCCATAAAAACCCCATGTTTACCGAAAATAAAAAGATTTCATTTGAAAACACTTTTATTTTAAAACTATTGATTTAACCTCGTTCAATAGAAAAACTTTGAACATCTTTCAAAAACTTATAGAAAAAACTTTTTTTTTAAAGATTTTTGGACCCGATCCACAGCCGAGTTGTTGCAACCTGGCTCTGATACCACTAAATGTAACACCCCAAACCCATCCTAGACGTTATGATCGGATCAAATGTGCCACATCAAAGCGTTCCAAACATTCCCTATTACTTAGTTGGAAAACTTAGTTGGTGTTGTAAAAGACACTTTTAAAAGTAGGTTAAAGTGAATGGAAGCTGTGCACCAGGTAGGAAACCAGGAAAAAGAGGAGGTGAGTCCGTCGGACTGCTTAAGTACCAAGCTCCCTTCGGATCCAATCCTAGACATGCACACCGCCATTGCCACACTCTAACATCTCGTATAATTTTGAGAAAACCGTTTGGTTAGGTCCATCTTAAGAAAATGATTAAGGTTGAAAACGTTTGCTTAGCGGAAGTCTTACTCGTATTCGTGTTATTTTGAAATCACTTAATGTTTTTGAAAACGCGTCCTAGAGCTAATTTATTTCGTTAGTTATCATAGATCAGTTTTATCATAATAGAATTAAATAATAAAGAAACAACCCAAACCATAAAAATAATTAGCGGCCTTATTACAAAAAAAAACCCAAAACCATAAACGAAAAATATGGAAAATCTAGTTCACCGGAAGAAAACGAGTTTGCAAAAAACGTGTGGCCACTCTGAATCCCGCCCAGCTCCAAGTCCACCAACTAGGGCTCGCCTACAAGGATAGAAGAAAAAGGGGTGAGTTTGGGAAAACTCAGTGTATACAGAAACCCATCCAAAGCCCAAATCAGCTCGAGCCCATTAGGCCTAAGCCCCATTCAGATAACAGTACACAGTGGACCGAAGCCCTTTTCAGAATACAGTAGCAAGGCTTTAGCCCCTTTTTACATAACAACGTGGCCCATAGGCCCAGTTCAGTAACATAGGTAACAATAGTAGTAATGCATGCAAACCCATCTGGGGAGACTACTCAACCCACCAACCGCTACACTGCCCCGTACCAGCCCTACACTCCATGTGGGGAATATCTCAACCCACCCAGCCCTACACTCCACAGTTGCAGCAACGCTGCTCAAATATCAGTAAGTTGAGGCAAAGCCTCCAGTACGTGGATGAACCACTTTCAATACTTCCTCCATCAATACCCCAATCCCGTGCAATAGATATTAATAAAGCATATCATGTACAATACAGTGTTAATCAATCATGCACCTTAGCCAATTTAAACCCTAGGGGTATATCGGTAATTTTGCTCTTTAGGGGTACTTTTCGTAACTTAGCAACTACACAAGCTACTTCAGTAATTTTTAACAGTTTTATGCAGTTTGGTTCCACCATCTAACTAACAGGCTAATTTGCCCATCTCTTACCCATATTGGTCCGTAAGCCCATTGGGCCTAGTTTTGGCCCATCGAGGTCCTCTTGTTCCGAAATATGTTAAGACGTCACACAAACATACTTACCACCTTGCGGTGCTAGATCTAACCATCACTCTATGTCTTGAGAGCATTCGCATACTCACGAGCCCATGAAATGCCGAAATTTCGGCATTTCGGCTTTTGCCGAATTGAACTAAGAAAGGGTGTTCGGTACACACTTGATTCGCGACGACTGCTACTGAGATCCCTTTCGATGTCCTACAATTGATTAGCACAGTTCTTATTTACGAACCGTAATCACTAAACCCAAAACTTGCTCAACCAAAGTCGACCCATGTTCCTAAAAAGCCTTTGAACCCTTACCTTTTTGCCAAAATCGATAGCTAGCTCCGAATCCGATTGTTCCAATTATTCACGCTTTTGATCCAACGCTTAAGAAGACTCTAATCACCGAAAGAAAACATCAGTTACAAACCCTTAAAGCCTTATGCTCAAATCGACAGCCTCCCTAATTTTTAGGGACTTCGGCTTTTGCTAACATCGTAAATTAAGAACAGATCTGATATGATAAGTACTTACCCCTTACTTCTACTGGATTTCCACGTAATCTGATGCAGATTTATCCTTAGAACAATGGTAAAACTCGAATCCAGGGGTTGAAGAAGTTTCGGCTATAAGCCCCTAAACTAATGGTACTTTCGGCTTTTGGGTGGTGAAGGAGATGACGATATGAGGCTACGACCTTGAAGTAGAATTGCCTTTAGGTATCTAGGATTAAGAAAAGATAATCGTAGATTAATAAAAACAAAATAACATAGAAGGACCTGGCTTTGAAGAAATCAGCACAAGCAGTGATCACAGGATTTCGGCTTTTGCGACTTCGGCAAAGGTGCTGATGAATAGCAGGTTTGATGGATGGCTTTGGAGAAGGAAGTAGAGAAAGAAGAACAGGATAGGTGAAAGTTTCGGCTAAAGAGGAAAAAGAGAGAAAATAAAAACCCTTGTGGTGCCTGAGCAGAAGAAAACGGCACCTCACAAAGCCCTAGGTGCCGAAATATTAACCTCATAACCCTCTGCCGATTTTTCCCCCTTCCATTCCAAAAATTCGGCCAACTCCTAACCTCTCTCCTAATCCCTTATATCTCTCCCCTTATCACTCCTTAATCCAAGCGTTTAGACTGATTCAAACTCTCCTCTAGCAGAATCCACCTGGACTCCAACCCTTACCCCTCCAGCACTTAAAAATAAATGCATCTATTTGTCAACACTGGGAATCGATCCCATGCCTTCCCTAATGCTCCACACGCCACTTTTCTAGGAGCCTAGTGGCATCACCCTTGCCACTTTACCAGAGGCTCATTTGTGATGCAATTTACCCATCACTCCACTTAAGGGCCACTTAGCCAGAACCCCCTACCCTTTTTAAGTCCAAAATTCAAAAATCCAACCGGGTTTTGGCCAACACACGGGCCTTCTATAAGCCCATTTACCTACTCAAAAATATTAATTTCACATCCAAATACAAAATTTTAAAATCTTTACAAAATATTGAAAACCGCGAATAAATCCGAAAATCAGGATGTTACATCCTAAGCTCATACACATAGTACATCACAGAGTCACATGCACTTATACATACAATTCATTACATGCTTGACTCATAGGGATACTATACTAAGATTACATATATATTTTCAACAATCATACAAGTATTCATACACCATTTCTAGAGCATCTATCATACAAGAACTATCTAGAAGGATTTGTAAGAGTCGATGTTAGGGACTCACTTAAGACTTACCTTACTTTAGGTCAAAATTCTCATTTCTAAATGTCTTTTGCTAGCCAACAACATCACCAAGAATCCTTAGTTTCAAGTTTAATGAGGTAGAGATAATATGTAAAATTTAAGAAAAGAATAAAAAAAGTAATGTTGAAAAAATAAAAACCTTTCTCAAAACCCTTCTCACGCATATATATAACCCCATCCTACTTAGTGGAACTTGACAAGTGTCATGAAATTTCAGAATTTCTCCTTCCTAATGGCTTACATATTCTGAGAGAAACATAAAAGATAGTCCTGTCCATAAGTTATTTGAGCAGTCAAGTCAATTGGTTTCTAACCAAATCTAGTTAGTAAAACCTACTCTTCATGTTGCTTGATCAAACTTAGCATACTATACCTTTGACAGTAACCTACAGAATGCTTACTGTTCTTTTGTCAAATTTTTCTTTTATAAAAGAATACGTCAAGAACTAAATCTTGATATAATTTTATGGAAAAATACTCAATTTGCCAAAATTGTAGTTAGCCAAAAGCTTATAAATTGGTGGACTAATTACTAAATTGAGCCAGAATAGACAACTTCACATATATGCACCTTTTATTTGAATTAGCCAGATTTGGGGTGTGATATACTACATACAAAACACTACTTTTGGTACATCTCTATCCTTTACCTTTAGTTGGTCATACCTTGACCTCAAGTCAATCTTAGAAACGAATGAGACACCTTTCAACTAATCAAAGAGATCGACGGTTCGTGACAAAGAATATCAATTCTTGATTGTAAGCTTAATTAACTTTCAATCATCAATGCAAATCCCTATTGACCCATGTTTCTTCTTAAAAAAAACACTAGAACTCCTTAGGGCAATATACTAGTAAGTATAAACTCATGGACTAAGAGATCTTGCAATTGAATTTTTAACTCCTTCAACTCCATTGGCACCATATGGTACGACACAATTAATATTAGATTTGTACATAAGTATATTTCAATTACAAATTCAACCTCATGATCGGGAAAAAATCCTCAAAATTCTTTAAGAAATACATCTGGTAATTGTAAGAGTATGCCCAAAGATCAATCATGAGATGGTTGTAATAACATACTTAATTTATCATGTTTTAATATAAGGCATTTCCATTACTATTTTAGTTTTTCCTTCTGTGTGTATAAATAAACTATTTTATAATAATGTCTAGAGTATAATATGATTGTTATTAAAAGATCCTTAGTCAAGTATTATTGTTGACTAGGAAAACCATAATGCATTGAGACTAACATGTAATTGATTGATGATAAAGAGTTGTCATTAATTTGGAGTGTCAAAATCAATGCATGAATATGTGTTTTAGAGAACAACATATTGGACTGACCCACTATGAGTATGTTTCTTGGATTATTATGCAATTGTCACAACATTACTCATAGTGATTAATATGTATATGATCCTCAGACTTGAGATCATCATTATCCCAACATCATGAGTTGTATATTTTGATACAGTCAAATGTACACCGTAACTGGTTGTTCTATAAAGGCTGATGTTGGATATACCACAATCTATGTAGAGGGATATGGTTGATCAATATAGAATAGGTCCCTTCTATATAATGAAAGTAATATCTTAGGCCACTTGATTGAGTGAGCTAAGAAATGCATGGCCATGCTCAAATAAGTTGATATGAGATGTCATACTTATTTGTATATCATAGTCTACTCAAGATATCAAGAAACATGAGATGGACTATGCAAGTATGACTATTCCATGACTTGTGTTCATTCCAGAGATAAAGGACTTAAGGATTAATGCATGAAAGATAAATCACAAAAGGTTATGTCGAATCATGACTACTTGTAACTTAGGTAGCAACGATGCATTGCTAGATGCCACTCATTGTATGTAACATTAGAATCGTTCTAGTATTACAGCTAACGTTACAAGAGCCTACAGGGTCACACCATATGGTTGAGATGATCAGAATAAAACATAGTTGGTATTGTTTTTTATTGACACATGAATTAAATTAATTATAGAATTAATTTATTTGGGCAATCAAATATCGAACATATTATATGTACAAGAATGCTGTACACATAATGAGAACATATTTCTATTAATATATGAAGTTGATTCGTATATAAATTTAAATAAATATAGTTTACCGAAATCTTCGTTATAATTAATGTAATTATAATTTTTGGTTGAAACATCATTATATTTATTTATTTTAAAATATTAGATATAAATATACTAAATTTAAAAGGGGAGTTATATATAGATAATAACCCTAAAAAGAAAACCTAGTTTTGTTATTGAGTGGTCTAGCAGCCGTCAAAACAAAGAAATCTCTAAAACTATTTTCGAGACTTCTTCTGTTCATCGTCAACTAGGTGGACTACGTAGAGGTCGGCATCTGAAAAGTTGCGACTTGGTTCGATAATGGTTCGGAATTCTCGTTGTTGAGGCATCGCTATCTACTCAGATTGAAGTTTCGGTAATTTCGAAACCATTTTCATCATTTTAGTTTTTCTTATTCGTTCCTCGCACATGGATCCATGGTTGGATTGCCGAAATTTTATTTTTTCTGCTGCGCCTTGGGGGTACCTGCATTTCAACAGTGGTATCAGAGCCACTTGTGTGATACGGACTTGGGTTTAAATACTTGGGTGATTCAATTATATGAGATACATGCTTTAATTTCATTACGTTTTTTACTGTTCAAATCGTCCATGTATATTATGATATTTATCCCTTTTGATAATTGATTAAATATTAATCATGGTGTTATGGCCTATTTGGTTTTATGTTATTACTGTTTAACTTTGACAAATCTGTAATAATGCAACGGTTGTATTTACAATGTCCAGTAAGAGTAAACCGGCTAGTCGAACAAGGGTTGTTCCGGTATGAAACCTCAAGGATTAAAATCCTAAAATCACGATTCTGTTGATAAAAGTTATCAAATCGTGAGGTTTCATTTGACGATTCAGCCCGCTCCCTCGGACCACCTGAGATCCCCATCATCTTTCAGTATGTTTTGTAATAAATAAAACTTAATGGGCCATAAAAGATGGAAAGGATTTTTTATAATTCACTTAGTAAAACATTGAATGATGTATGCTTTTTTTTACATGCACGGTGTTTGAAATGCATAGTTTTAGCCCGATGACCCATTTGATAAAATGCTGTAATTTTATAAAATACGGCCAGCGTGTCGTGCCTTACTATTAATCTATTGTATTTCTCTTCTCATCTTACTCCATCATATGTAAACGAGTTTCTACATATTGTAATTTACAAAAGTTGTTGTGGGTTTGACAAGAAGGAAGATGGGCCAATCAGTGTGGATCAACAGCTTGTGAGACGGCTTTCACCTTTAGGTTTCTTTTTGGTTCTCCTATTGGCTTGGGATGAACCACCATAGTTTATGGGCTATAACTATTGCATTTATTTATTGCTTTATTTATTCATGTATGAGATGCTATGGATGTCTAAAGCATGCAAATTAGGTAATAATAAACCTCATTAATTGATGAGATCAATTAAATGATTAAATGGACTGACGTAGACCATAATTGGTGAGATGCAACATCTTTAATAAAATCCCTCTATTAAAATGTTAAGTTAATATGGCCTTCCAATTTTGCCCTCGTTAAGGCCTCGATCAATACTATGTAGGTCATGCCAAAGCAGAGTACTAGTATTTATCTTGTTTAAACGCAAAGAATAAATAAGTGATATTCGCTAGTTAAAAATTGGTTAATGACTTAACCAGGTTACTCTAATAGGATGAAAAACCTAGAGGCAAGTAATTTGGATAAATCATAAGATGATTAGAACAAGAGTTGTTGACCAAATTATAGGAGTTACATAAGATGTAATTAGAAAATGATTGCTTACCTAAATAACCATAATCTTGAGAGTAAAGCCAAAGCTGACTTAAGAAGAGGTGAAATATGGATCCTTAACCCACTAGAAATACTTTTAAGAAAGTTTTTCTGAAATTAATATATGAGGGTTATTAATTTAGAAAAAAATAGTGGGAACATGTTTAATAAAGTCCTTTTAATGATTGATATAAACATGGAAAATTTATTCACACGCATATTTTATTGTTATAGATATATTATGGCTGCAAACAATACACTCTCATTGCGATCGTTCCTTCAAAAGGACAAATTGAATGGTTTGAACTTTCTTGACTAGTTCCGTAACTTGAGAATTGTCCTCAAACAAGAACGAAAATTATATGTCATTGAACAACCACTTCCTATTGAACCATCCGGTAATGCCTCGAGAGTTGATAGAGATGCTCACAAGAAGCATCTCGATGACATTGTACACATTGGATGTCTTATGCTTGCCACTATGAATCCTGAGCTTCAGAAGCAACATGACGACATGGTTGCTTATGATATGATCGAGCACATGAAAGAATTTTATCAAGGGCAAGCACGGCAAGAGAGGTCCGATATCTCTAAGGCCCTATTCCAACGTAAATTGGCTAAAGGAAGCCTAGTAGGACCTCATGTCCTTAAGATGATAGGCTATATTGAAAGCCTATCTAAGCTTGGGTTTCCATTGGGCCAACAGTTGGCCACTGATGTTATTCTGCAATCGTTGCCGGATAGCTACAACCAATTTGTCCTCAATTTCAATATGAATGAATTGACAAGACTCTACCAGAGTTGCTCAGTATGTTACAAACTGCTGAAGGCAACATGAAAAAGGTTAGACCTAAGCCCATACTGATGGTCCATAACAACAAGGGAAAGGGAAAGGCCAAAGTTCAGACAAAGCCCAAGGGGAAGGGTAGGCCCAAGCCTAGAAAAGGAAAGGCTGCACTTAAACCTAAAGGTGAGGTGTCTAAGGAAGGAAACTACTTTCATTATGGTGTGACTGGACATTGGAAGCGGAACTGCCCTATCTGTCTTGAGGAAATCAAGAAGGCCAACACAAGCGGAACGCCTGCTTCAGGTATTTATGTTATTGATATTAATTTATCAACTACTACTTCTTGGGTATTAGATACTGGTTGTGGTTCTCATATTTGTACTTCTGTACAGGGACTACAAAGGAGCAGGACTTTGGCTAGAGGAGATGTGGACCTGCGAGTTGGAAATAGAGCAAGAGTTGCTGGATTAGTTGTGGGAACATACATTTTATCTTTGCCTAGTGGATTTGATTTATGTTTAAGGGATTGTTATTTTGTGCCCAGTTTGACTAGAAACATTATTTCAATTTCTTGTTTAGACAAAATTTGTTTTGAGATAAATATTAAGAATAATTTTTGTTCCTTTTATCTCAATAATGTTTTCTATGGTTCAACACAATTGATAAATGGCCTCTATATTTTAGATCAAATGAATCCCATTTACAACATAAATACTAAAAGATTTAAAATAAATGACTCAATTCAAACTTATCTTTGGCATTGTTGTCTGGGCCACATAAGTGAGAAACGCATATCCAAACTCCATAAAGATAGTCTCTTGGATTCATTTGTTTTTGAACAATTTGAAGAATGTGAACCTTGCTTATTGGGAAAAATGACTAAATTTCCTTTTACTGGTAAAAGTGAACGAGCTAGTGATTTATTGGGCTTAATACATTTTGATGTATGTGAACTAATAAATACACAGGCTAGAGGTGGTTTCACTACTTCATTACTTTCACTGATAATTTCAATAGATATGGGTATGTTTATCACATGCGCCATAAGTCAGAGGTCCTTGAAAAGTTCAAGGAATTCAAACATAAAGTACAAAATCAACTAGGCAAAACTATCAAGACACTTCGATCTGATCGAGGTAGAGAGTATTTGAGCCTAGAGTTTGATAATCTTTTGAAGAAATGTGGGAATAACTTACTCCTTCTAGTACTCCTCAATGGAATAGAGTTTCTAAGAGAAGAAATCAAACTCTGTTAGACACGGTTCGATCCATGATAAGTCATGCTGATCTATCGACTTCCTTTTGGGGACATGCACTTGAGACAGCTGCTTCCACACTAAACCGTGTTCCATCTAAATCAGTTCAAAAGACACCATATGAGATGTGGACTGGGAAACATCCAAGTATGTCTTTTATGAAAATTTGGGGTTGCAAAGCTTATGTTAAACGTCAGATGTATACTAAGCTTGAACCCAAATCTGAAAAGTGTATTTTTGTGGGGTATCCGAAAGAAACCAAAGGATATTATTTCTTTAATCCCATTGAGAACAAAGTGTTTGTTTCTAGGACTGGTGTCTTTCTAGAGAGAGAATTTGTTTCCAGAAAAGGAAGTGGGAGAAAGATTGAACTTGAAGAAATTCGAGAATCACAAGATACCACTGAACCAGAGATTGAACAACAACAAATTCCACAAGAAATTGAGGAACAAGTAACTGCTGTAGAAACACAACTACCGCGCAGATCTTTAAGAGAACGCCATGCACCAGAGAGATATGGATTTCTCATTACAATGCATGGTGACATTTTTCTTTTAGATCAAGATGAGCTTAGGACTTATCAAGAATTGGTGACGAGCCCAGACTCTGAGAAATGGCTTGAGGCCATGAGATCTGAGATGGATTCCATGTATGGAAATCAAGTATGGACTTTGATTAACCCACTCGAAGGGGTTAAACCTATAGGGTGCAAATGGGTTTTCAAAAAGAAAACCGACATGGATGGTAGAGTACAAACATACAAGGGGCGATTAGTCACTAAAGGGTTTCACCAAATTTATGGTATTGACTATGAGGAAACCTTTTCTCCTGTAGCTATGTTTAAGTCCATCAGGATCTTTCTTTCCATAGTTGTATTTCATTATTATGAAATCTGGCAGATGGACGTCAAAACAGCTTTCCTTAACAGGAAACTTGAAGAGGATGTGTACATGACACAACTTGAAGGTTTTGTCAATCCAAAGGATGCTAGAAAGATATGTAAGCTACAAAGATCCATTTATGGATTAAAGCAAGCATCTCAAAGTTGGAATCTTCATTTTAACGATGCTATCAAAGAGTTTGGCTTTATCAAAAATAAAGATGAGTCATGTGTTTACAAGAAAGTTAGTGGGAGCATTATCACATTCTTGGTACTGTATGTGGATGACATACTTATCATGGGAAATGACATACCTACTTTGCAGTCTATTAAGACTTGGTTAGGAAGTTGTTTTTCTATAAAGGTCTTGGGCGAAGTCACTTACATCTTAGGAGTCAAGATCTATAGAGATAGATCAAGGCGACTACTAGGTCTAAGCCAAAGTACATATATAAATAAAGTACTAAAAAGGTTCAGTATGGAAGAATCTAAGAGTGGATTCCTATCTATGAGACATTGTATTTTACTCTCGAAGGAAATGTGTCCTTCAACTCCACAAGAAAGAGAACGCATGAGTAAAATTCCATATGCTTCCACTATTGGATCTATCATGTATGCCATGTTATGTACGCGTCTAGATGTTTCTTATGCCTTAAGTATGACGAGCAAGTACCAAGTAGATCCTGGTGAAGGACACTGGACCACAATCAAGAATATCCTTAAGTACTTAGGAAGAAATAAGGATATGTTCCTAATATATAGAGGTGAGGAAGAGTTAAGTGTAAAAGGTTACACTGATGCTAGCTTCCAAACTGATAAGGACGATTCTCGATCGTAATCAGGTTTTGTGTTTTACCTTAATGGTGGTGCTGTGATTTGGAAGAGCTCAAAGCAAAGTACAGTAGCTGATTCTACAACAGAGGCCGAGTATATTGCAGCCAGTGAGGCAGCAAAAGAAGCGGTTTGGATCAAAAAGTTCATTACTAAACTAGGGGTTGTGCCTAGCATATCAGATGCTATAGAACTTCGATCTGATAACAATGGAGCCATTGCACAAACTAAAGAACCCAGATCTCACCAGCGATCCAAACATATACTTAGGCGCTACCATCTTATTCGAGAGATTATCGATCGAGGGGTTGTAGAGATATGCAGAGTACATAAAGATGATAACATTGTTGATCCCCTGACCAAGCCTCTAACACAGCAGAAGCATGATCACCACATTAAGTCGCTTGGTATTAGATATATGAGAGATTAGTCTTAGTGCAAGTGGGAGATCATAAGAGTATGCCCAAAGATCAATCATGAAATGCTTGTAATAACATACTTGATTTATCATGTTTTCATATAAGGCGTTTCCATTATTATTTCAGTTTTTCTTTCTGTGTGTGTAAATAAACTGTTTTATAATAATGTCCTGAGAATAATATGATTGTTCTTAAAAGATCCTTAGTCAAGTATTTTAGTTGACTAGGACAACAATAATGCGTTGAGGCTAACATGTAGTTGATTGATGATAAAAAGTTTTCATTGATATGGAGCGTCAAAATCAATGTATGAATATGTGTGTTAGAGAACAACATATTGGACTGACCCGCTATGAGTATGTTTCTTGGATTATTATGTAATTGTCACAACATTACTAATAGTGATTAATATGTATATGATCCTCAGACTTGAGATCATCATTATCCCAACATCATGAGTTGTATATTTTGATACAGTCAAATCTACACTGTAACTGGTTATTCTATAAAGGCTGATGTTGGATATACCACAATCTATGTAGAGGGATATGGTTGATCAATATAGAATAGGTCCCTCCTACATAATGGGAGTAATGTCTTAGGCCACTTGATTGAGTGAGACTAGAAATGCATGGCCATGCTCAAATAAGTTGATATAGGATGCCATACTTATTTGTATATCATAGTCTACTCAAGATATCAAGAAACATGAGATGGACTATGCAAGTGTGAATATTCCATGACTTGTGTTCATTCCAGAGATAAATGACTTAAGGACTAATGCATGAAAGATAAATCACAAGAGGTTATGTCGAATCATGACTTCTTGTAACTTAGGTAGCAATGATGCAGTGCTAGATGCCACTCATTGTTTGTAACTTTAGAATCGTTCTAGTATTACTGCTAATGTTACAAGAGCCTACAAGGTCACACTATATGGTTGAGATGATCGGAATAAAACATAGTTGGTATTGTTTTTTATTGTCACATGAATTAAATTAATTATAGAATTAATTTAATTAGGCAAACAAATATCGAATATATTATATGTACAAGAATGTTGTACACATAATGAGAACATAATTTTATTAATATATGAAGTTGGTTCGTATATAAATTTAAATAAATATAGTTTACCGAAACCTTTGTTATGATTAATGTAATTATAATTTTTGGTTAAAACATTATTATATTTATTTATTTTAAAATATTCGATATAAATATACCAAATTTAAAAGGGGAGCTATATATATAGATAATAACCCTAAAAGAAAACCTAGTTTTGTTTTTGAGTGGTCTAGCAGCCGTCAAAACAAAGAAATCTCTAAAACCGTTTTGGGGACTTCTTCCGTTCATCGTCAACTAGGTGGACTGCGTAGAGGTCGGCATCTGAAAAGTTGCAACTTAGTTCGATAGTGGTTTGGAATTCTCATTGCCAAGGCGTCGTTGTCTACTTAGATTGAAGTTTCAGTAATTTCAAAACCATTTTCAATATTTTGGTTTTCTCGATTCATTCCTCGCACATGGATCCATGGTTGGATTGCCGGAATTTTATTTTTTCCGTTGCTCCTTGGGGGCACCGGCATTCCAGCACTAACCCCCATACTATTCGAGTCTTGCTTATCTAGTTTTCATCTAAGTTTGGGTTAAAAAATAAGCTAGGAATGCCTCACAACCTCAATTTATGATCTTATTAACTCTAACTAATAAAATGATACGAGTCAAACCACTCGATTTTATGCCTTTCACTTCCATTATTTCACCTTTCGAACTTTGGATGGAAAACTTCTTTCTTCAATAGTACATGATTACACCATGCTCGGTTAACCAGTCCATTCCTAGAATCACATCAAAATCGCCAAACCGCATAATCAATATATCAACAGGAAATGATTTGATAATACTAGAAAGAACATATGTTTTCTCCCAACTTATTGGTTAATTTGTCCCCATTTTGTTATCCTTAGCACATATTTTAGCATTTTCAGTTCAGTAAATTGCATTTTATAACTTAGTGCATCTTATCCTATGTATCCTTAATTTCTTCATGTTTTGGTACTGATGTCACTGTCTGAGTATTTCCAGATTATGCCCAGAATTGTCACCGTACTTGACAGCTCTCCGTGTAACATCCCAGTTTATACCCTAGTTGGAATAGTGGTTTCGGGACCACAAATCAGAGTTAAAAAAATATTTTTATATTATTTTTTGTGCTTATTATATGTGAATTAGTATCTGTGAAAAATCCATATGAAAATTTGATTGTTTGTGTGCTTAATTTGATAAAAGGACCTAATCGTGTAAAATGTAAAAGTTCCCTGCTATTTGTTAAAAGTGCCTATTTGATATGGATTATTAATTATGAGGTCCTTATGTTGATAATTAACCATTGAAAGTGTGAGTGGACATTTATGGCGTTATATGTTAATGTTTTGCTAATATTTTTATTAAGGGAAAAATTGGTAATTGTTAATTAAAGGTTAATTAAATAAAACCAAAGCCAAAAATTAGGCCATTTTATGTTTATCTTATCAAAAATACAAAATAAAAAGAGAGAAAACTCAAGCTAGGGTTTCGGCACTTTGATTGGTGATTAAGGTATGCTTTTTGTTCGATTTTTGATAATTTTTACGTTTTTGTGATCGTTGCTCTGTATTCTATCAAGTCCATGTTTTAATTTCTTATTTTTTTGATTATTTTGAGTTGAGCCATTGATGAAATTATGAGTTTTTTGAAGCTAGTTGATAGAAAATGAAAGATATGTGTTGGGTTAGTATATTTTGTCTTTGAATTTTAATGAATTTGAGTAATTTGGGCTAAATTGTAAAAATGAGATTTTGAGGGACTAAAATGTAAAATAAATGAAATATATGGACTTGTATGAACTCCATAGAAATTCAACTAAGCATGTGTAAAAGGAAATTTTGTTTATTTTGTAATTTTATGAATTAAGGACTAAAATGTAAAATGTGAGAATGTGAGGGATAATTTGTAAAATACTCTGAATATGTGTTTTTTGATTGAATTTAATGATTTGGTGAATAAAAGAGTTAAATTTGAATTTATATAGATTAAGAACCAAAGAAATCGGAATTAGACCGAGGAAAGTTGAAAGTCGAAAGTCGTCGAGTAGTCGATTTCGTTCGTTCGAATGCTGACGAAGTAAGCTGATATACAAATAAATCTGTTTGAATCAATTTTTTTATGCTTATATGCTATTGAAATGAAATGAATGGCTTGGAAGACGAATATGTGGAATTGTGAAAGCATCGACAGTGTTTCGACGTTCGGAAAGCCCCGTACGAACAATAAGAATAGTTAGGATACATATGTCATGGCATAGGATCCGATATGTGTTTTCGTGTAAGACCACATCTGGGATGTTGGCTTCGACTTATGATTTACGTGTAAGACCATGTCTGGGACATCAGCATCGTATTTGATTTCGTGTAAGACCCTGTTTGGGACAGTGGCATCGATATTTGATTACATGTATGACCACGTAGGGCGTTGGCATTGTACGAGCTTTTCGAGCTATCCGAGTATCCTTATTGATTTCGAATGGTTCAACGGGCATTCTGAGAAATGAATAACTCTATGGATGTGTATCCGACTCAGGTACATTTGAAATGTTTATCATCCATTGAGAATGAAAGGTAAGTATATGAGCAAGTGATGATAAGTGATATAAGTATAAGAAAATATGCTATATGTACAAATGAATTAGGAATATGTGAAATGTATATGAACTATATGGTTTGTGATAGTATTTGTGTAACGCCCCGAATTTGGGCCTAGAAGTATTGGACCTTGAGTATGGGTCCGTAAGAAGGCTGTATATAAGTATTTAATTGTGGAAGGAAATGACGCAATTAAATGTCTACTTTGGTGGTTAATGGCCCTGAGAATTTTTGAATTAATCTTGGGTTCAAATCTGGGCTTTAGAAAAAATTTTGGTTTTAAGTAAATAAAACCCTGGTGCTTGGATAAAGGCCTTTTAAATTATTGTATTAAATAAATGTCACAAGGATGCATATGGTCTAGTGGTTGTGGCGTCATTAAGGTTGCAAGGGAGCCTGGGTTCAAGTCTTGGCTCTTGCAAAATTTTGGTTTTTAAAGGATGAACCATGGCTCTGGCATGTAGGCTTTATAAATTATTGTGGATGATTTATGACATAGAAAGAGCCTGTGGTGGAATGGCAAGGTGGCGTGTTGTGTAACTGTGAGGTCTGTGGTTCAAGTCTTGGGATGTGTAATGGAGAATTTATTTTGTTGTTTGAGTTGTGTAGGAGGTGGAGTTGGACTGGAACTCTGTGGTTGAAGTGATCATAAAAAAAAGAAATTTTCCTAATGGTTGAAAGTAATCCCACATCGGGAACCTAACATGAGAATTGGCAAGAAGCTGGCTTTAAATAGAGCGAACAAGATGAGTTGGTGATCACTGGTTTTAGGAGGGATTATTTCATACTTGCTTAACCAAGGTTGGTGATCGTGGACTTCGACATGTTCTCATAAACAGGTGTGTATTCACGCCCTTATTTGTTGGAAATCGGCAAAAGCCGAAAAGCTGAAACTTTGGCATTTGGGGCCTTACAAGTGTGCAATTGCTCGTGGGGTAAACTAAGCCCACAAACCATGGGTGATAGACTATAGAGGCCGCCACGAGCGTTCTCGTGTACTGGGTATGTTCTGGGGCCCCGTGGGCTCACTTGTGTAAATCTAACTGATAGTTGGGAAGTAGTTGGGCTTGTCATGTCATGTGCATGGCATTGGCTGTTAAGGGCTTCGTTGGGCCAAAATGGGCCAGCCGATTAAATCCACGGTAAGTGATAAATTTTGGACTGGGCTATGTAGGTCAGATGTCGTAGCTAAATTTGGGCTAAGTGGGCCACACGAGCGTGTGGGCCCATTTGGACCGAATAACAGGTCTTAGGCCCATTTACACCGTTAGGTCTATTTAGGTTACTTAAGTCACTCGAGGCGACTGTGGACCTTTCGAAAGGTTGATTATCTATACCGAGACCCCAGAAGGTAGAATGACTAAAATACCCCTGAGGGGTAAAAATTACTATTCTACCCCTGATGGGTGGAAATGACTGTTACACCTTAGAGGTAGGTTAATTGATGAGTGTATGATATATGCATGACCGTATCTGAGTATGAAACCTTGCATACACGAAATATTATGACATGACATACTGCATTGGGGTTGGGATTTTGATTTGGAGGAAGTACTGTTTTGGTGGCTTTGCCACGTATTCTGATATTAGTGGCTATGTCACGTTTACTGCTATTGCAGCTTTGCTGCATTACTATTAGCAGCTTTGCTACGTTACTATTAGCAGCTACGCTACGATATTGGTGAGTTGGCTGGGTGGGTCGATTTAATCCCCACATGGTGAGTTGGCTGGTACCGTGGTGAGCAGGATGGATTGGGTTGGGTTGCATACCTGTATTGTATTATACTGTTTTGGGCATAGGCCTACACTGTTCTGCATAGAGCTTAGGCCCAGACTGTACTGTTACTAAATAGGGCTCAAGCCCAGACCGTTATTGTATGCACTGTTACTGTTGACCGATAGGGGATTACACACTGAGCTTTCGTAAACTTACCCTTCTTTTAACTGTGCAAGTAATCCCCAGCCTTAGACGATTTGGAGCTACGAGGGACTCAGTGGTGGCCACACGTCCGCAGATTGGTTGTTAATAACTCAATTTTTTTAAGCTTTCATATTTGGGTTTTAGTTATGTAATAAGGCCATTTGGGTTTTTTAACTTTTAATTGGCTTTTGATCTCTTATATTAAACTGCTAGTCTAGGGAATCTTGAGTTTTCAAACTATTCACAGTTTTCTAAAGAACACGAGCTTTAAACAACAAAGTTTTCAAAAGAGCTTCCGTGATTTAAGTTGAATTAATATCCCAAAGGCAAATATTTTGAGCAAACGTTTGTGACAAGATGATTTGCTAACCCCGTACAAAAGGTTTTACTTTAAGAAATAAACTTTTACCGACAACTCAATTTTTGAATGACGCTTTGATGCAACACACAAGATTCGGCCATAACGTCTAGGCTGGGTTTGGGGTGTTACTATTTGACTATGGAATAAATGTATTTTATGATGCTTATATGTGTTAAAACATGAGTTTATTTGTATATGGCTTATTAAGCTTCTAGAAAGCTTACTTTGTGCGTGTTTGCATTGTTTTATAGATATCGAAGCTATTGGGAGTTCGGGGATCATCGAGGATCTTCACCACACTATCGACTCTATTTTGGTACCTTTTGAAAGTGTAAATATTGAAATATGGCATGTATAGGCTAGAAGTATAGAGATATGTTTTGTAAATTGTGTATCATGCCATGTGATATGGCTAGATTATGGTTAAATTTTATGGTTTGATTTTGGTATATGATATGTCATGCCAAAGTAGTATATTTGATGTATATATATATGACCTAGTGAGAAATGATCAATTTGGTAAGTTAGTAATGTGATTTGGTTCTGTAAATGGTATGTTTTTTATAGGTAAATGAATGTGAAACTTAGTGATAAGGACATGTATAATTGAATCTGTTTGTTAGGTAAATATGGTATGTTTTAGTTTGGATAATGAGCATGAAATTGGTTGACAATGATATGGTATATATGATGTGTGTTCTGGTTGTGAATTGGCTAAAAATTAGTGTGAAAATTGTTTGGTTTTGATGCTTGTAGGGAGGACCCTAAATGAGTGGCAAATTGGCCTTGCAAATTGCCTATTTTTGCCCACACGGGGAGGGACACGGGCGTGTGCCTCAGCCGTGTTGCCCAATGGCCATTTCGAAATGAGCCTGGATAGACCATATGGTCACATACACGAGTGTGTGCTAGGCCGTGTGGACAAGTCAGTTTCGAGCACAGGCTAGACACACAGGCATGTGACTGGCCGTGTGACCCAAGTCAGTAACCTCCTTAATAATCACATGGCCTGGCACACATGCATGTCTTTTGGCCCCGTGGATAAGTTAGTATGTATGCCCTGTTTTGCCATGACCTAGACACATTGGCGTGTCTAATGTCATGTGAGGCACACTTCCTATTCACACGGGCATGTGACCTTTATAATTTTGAAAAATGTTTAAGTTTTGAAAAATTTTATATGAGCTCAGTTTAGTCCCGACCCCTTTTTAAAACATGTTAAAGGTCCAGTTGACCTATGTAAGGGACTCAGTAATGATGTGTGACTATGATGATATGATAATTATGTAATGTTTGTGAAATGTTTCGATATTTCTGGTAATGCCTATTAACCCTAATCCGGCGACAAGTACAGGGTAGGGGTGTTAGAGTCCAGATCACAACAAAAATGTGTGAGTTGTCCAGTCTAGTGCAACCAACTTGTATGTACATAGGCAACATGATTTTGATGAAAAAGCTTCTAACCTCAGTTACATTTTTAGGTGGTTTCCATTCAACGATAGCAGAGATCTTACTTAGATCAACTCAAATCCCTTCAACTACAACAATATGACCCGAAAACCCTACCTCTTAGAGCCAAAACTCACTCTTGCTAAACTTAGCATACAATTGCTTTTCCCGTAAGGTCTGCAACATAGTTCTCAGATGCTTCGCATGCTCTGTCTCATCCTTGGAATAAATCAAAATGTCATCAATGAACACAATGACAAACTTGTCCAAGTATGGCTGAAATATCCTATCCATTAGGTCCATGAATACTGCCGGTGCATTCGTTAACCCAAACGGCATGACAAGAAATTCATAGTGGTCATACCTCGTTCTAAAAGCTGTCTTAGGCACGTCTGATTCCTTGACTTGCAACTGATAGTAGCCGGATCTCAGGTCTATCTTAGAGAATACAATGGCTCCCCTCAACTGGTTAAACAAATCATCGATCCTTGGCAAAGGATACTTATTATTGATAGTTACCTTATTCAATTGCCAATAATCTATACATAGCGTCATTGAACCATCTTTCTTCTTTACAAATAATACGGGAGCACCGGAAGGCGAAAAACTTGGCCTTGCAAAACCTTTATTTGGCAGCTCTTGTAACTGTGCTTTTAACTCTTTCATCTCGGTTGGTGCCATCCTATACGGAGCAATAGAAATAGGAGCAGTTCCTGGAACCAGTTCAATACCAAACTCTATCTCTCTTTTAGGAGGCAATCTAGGTAATTCCTCCAGGAACACGTCTGGATATTCACATACTATTGGTACGGACTCAATCTTCAACTCTGTTTCCTTAGTGTTCAAAATAAAAGTAAGGTAAGCTTCTTACCCTTTTCTCATATATCTCCGAGCCATCATTGAGGTAATTACAACCAGCGGTGTACCAATTCAAGAGAATCAACCCGTAGAATCTCACCATCTGGGCACTTCAGTACAATATACTTGCTACCATAGTTTACAATTACATTATACCGGGCTAACCAATCCATACCAAGTATTACATCAAACTTATCAAATAGCAATAACATAAGGTTAGCCGGAAAGCAATGACCCTGAATCGTCAAAGGACAATTCTTACAGACTTTATTGACTAGAACTGACTTGCCTAATGGGTTCGACACTCTGATAATAAATTCTGTAGGTTTAATGGATATATTCATACTAGACACAAATCTCAAGAAAATGTATGAGTGCGTCGACCCCGGATCAATTAAGGCAACAACATAAGTATTAAAAAGAGAAAAAAGTACCCGTGATGACTTTATGAGTAGAGGCTTCCTCTTGAGCGCATATTACATATGTTCTCACCGGGGGTCGAGCCTCTGATTTTGCAGTGTCTTTGGCTGCAATTCGACTGCCACTAGCACTTCCAGGATACCTTGGAGGTCTACCTCGTGGAATAGGAGCACTCAAATTTGGGGCTACTTCCACCTCTTTATCAGTTTCTTCAGGGCAGTCTCCAAGGGAGTGGTCAAGAGAACCACATCTATAGCACACATCGCTCTTCATTCAGAACTCTCTGAAGTGAAATTTGTTGCAACTTTTGCACTTCGGCTTTTGATCATCTACAATCACCACAGTAGTCACCATCAGGGAAGAAGACTTCTGGTTACGTCGTTTAGAGTTTCTCGCTCTACCTTTATATCTTATCGATGAAGTGGAGCATTCACGTTGACTCATTGGTTTCTTTGTGGGAAATGAGAGCGTCTTATCGCTGGACCTCTTGCTCGAAACTCGAGCTTCTCTCTTTGCTTGTTTCCTTTCATTATTGAGCTCCTCGGCCTTTTTGGCTTGATCAGCTAATGCAGTGAACTCTCGTATATCAAGGATTCCAATCAATAACTTGATTTCCTCATTCAAACCTTCCAAAAAGCGTTTACACATTTCGCACTCTGTTTGGACTCATTCAGTTGCATACTAACTTAGCCTCACGAATTCACTTTCGTATTCTGATACCGTCTTATTTCCTTGTTTGAGCTCCAGGATCTCCTTCTGCTTCGAATCTAAGAACCTTTGACTGATGTATTTCTTCTTAAACTCTGCCTGGAAAAATTCCCAAGTAAGGTTTTCCTTTAGTACCACTGAAGATAAAGTCTTCCATTAATGGTATGCAGTATCCTTTAGAAGAGATATAGCAGACTTTAAACACTCCTCAGGTGTGCATGATAATTCGTCCAATACTCGTGTAGTATTCTCGAGCCAGAACTTGGCTCGTTCAGCATCATTATCAATCTTAACTCTAAATTCCTCAGCCCCATACTTTCTAAACTTGTCTACAGGGGCTTTACCAATTCTTACAGGTGCCATAACTCGTGGAAATTTCTCATCAGGTTGGTTAGGGGGTGGGGGAGGTCATGGTATGTCGGCGCGATTCCTCAAATAATCCCCAAACCACTCATCCATCATGTCAAAGAAGGAGGCTCTGGCCTCTTCCCGACCTTCAAACATAGGGCTTCTGCTACTACTACAAACAGCTCATTGTACGGAAGCTGGAGCATGGCTTTTGGCTCCCTCGGACTCATCTTGTGCTTGGTTGGAAGACATTTACTATAATGAAATAGTTAGGAGATGCCACACTATCAACATTTGTATAATCACATGTATAGCGAAACTCAATACTCTCTATGGTAGTCCTAAAACCGACTAATCCGTAACTCTGATACCACTAAATGTAACACCCCTTACTCGAGACCCGAGATCGAGACCAGGTACAAGGCCTTACCAGATATGTACTAAAACATTTTCGGGTAATACGGGTCATAAAATTTCGTTCCAAATTTAAAACTAATTAGACAACATCTCAGTGTCCTTATTATGGGCCTATGAGACCCTAAACATACATTAAGAATAGTCAGAGATTAAACTGAGAACTTAAGAAAGTTCCTAGAAAATTTTCTAGGTTAAGCCTCGCATGCCCGTGTGGAGGCAATGCACACATCCTTGTGCTTTGGGACACACCCGTGTCCTACACCCGTGTTGAATTTCTAAAAATTATTTTTCATTTCGAACCTACAGGGGTTTTCACATGGCCATTTACATGCCAGTGTCCCTGGCCCTTGTCCTTCACACGGCCTAGACACGCCCTTGTACAAAAACTCGAGCATTCTATTTATAACGTCAATATACATTTAGGGGCACATGGGTCGTGCCCTCTACACGGTTGAGAGAAATGGCCGTGTCTCTACCTGTGTGTTTACTACCACGTATTCTAACTTAAAATTTTTAGGTGCAGGGGACACATGGCCATACCACACGCTAATAAACCATAATTTATACATATTTTTACCCCATGCTTAACACATTTTCTGGATGATTTTCCATTAGAATTGGTGAATTAGATGCTCCTAATGCTTTAATTTCATGTTTTATACTTAGGAGAGCATAGGAGAGCGAAAGGAACGAGAAACAGGTCAAAAATAGAGAAAAATGGGCCAAAGTACGAATTCAACACGACCTGGACCTCCTCACACTGGTAAACCACACGGCCGTGTCAATTTAGTAGATTCGAAGCATGACTTACACGGGCGTGTCCCTGCCGAGCTCAAGTTGAGTCCAATTCGGAAAAGGCAAATTTTGAGGGCTTCTAGGCATTCTAAAGCCTATAAATACACCCTAGAGGAAGAAAGTAAGGGGACACACAGGAAGGAAGAAAGGAATTACTCGAAGGAAGCCGATTGATCCATCTCAGAGCCGGATTCATCATCAAGACTTAAGATCTCCCTTCAATTTCCCTTTAGGAGTTTTGGGTTTTCTTTATGTTTTGTACTCATTATTCTTCTGAGATGTTTTCCTTTTTAGTTATGAACTAAATCCCCTAAATACCTCAGGGGGATGAAACCTAAGATGAATCTTGTAATTAATTTCTGAATTATATGATAAATATTTAACTTGTTCTTAATTATGTGGTTCTTAATTCTTGTTTCGATATACTAGGATACTAATTCAAGATAAGCTCTTATTCAGAGGAGGAATAGACCCTGTCTAAGAGTACATTTGTCATAATTAAGCGAAGTTGATTGCTCGCCTAGAGATAGGGTGACAAGATTTTGTCTGATTAGGGTGAAACCTAATAAGGGGATCCATAGATCGAGTTAATGCAACCCTAGGGTGTTAATTAGAGAAAAGTCTTAATTATTCAATCTAGGGATTAGACGTTATTATTCTTGAATAGGGATAATAACATAACTTAGGGATCTCTACGGAGCAAGTTAAATGAATAAATCGTCTGATTCGGAGCCAGAATAACAAGTGAACTCTAGGTGGATTTTTCCTTAGGTATTGTCTTAATTCAATCGTTTTCCAAAAGTAATCCCCCAATTCTACTTTATGTGAATTCTTAGATTATTTAATTAGTTAGTTAAAACAAAACCGCCTTATTCTTAGGATAGATAATAAAAAGACAGTCATTACTAGTACTTTTAGTTCCTTTGGGTTCGACAATTTGGTCTAGCTATAACTATACTACTGTTCGATAGGTACTCTTTCCTACATCGCGATAATAGTTAGTTTCAAGAACGAGTAATTATAAATATTTAAAACTTACCTGTCACGAAAATCGCGATCACACGCCCATGGGGCGATCCGTATGTCACACATGGCCTAGACACACGCCCATGTGTCTACCTGTGTGGACCTTGTTAGGCTATTTTCCAAGCCTTTAAGCCTAACAAGGTCCACACAAGTAGACACATATTCACTTGTAAATTACATGTTCACTTGTGTGCACTTAATTAACAAGTTAGTCTCATTACAATACACCATGTAATTTGTCTCAGATGAGCTCATCATTCAACACTTTCTTTTTTATATCTCATGTTAATCCCATTGAGTTTCTCAGAAATCTTGATGGATTATCCATTTAATGTCAATTCATAAGAGCGATTATCTTAAGTACACACTCCTGCGAACCTCACATCATACAGCGGAATTACCAGTCCAAGCTAAATCCCCCACAATGTAAACTCATATGGTGATGTTGGAATTACAAGTGCAAGTTAAATCCCTTATAGCAACAAACACCCTTAATGAGCTCGGATCTAAATTACCAGTCCAGGCTAAATTTAGACCCTAATCGGATTACCCCTCCGGGCTAAATCCACAATGCACACATATTTTTCGGGAGGCTCGATCACTTAAGGAACACTCGTCCGTGCTAGATCCTTTCTATATTTGAGATCAACGGATTACCCGTCTGGGCTGAAACCAGTGATGTTTCAAATGCTCCAAACAGTGGGCCAATTTAGTGGTATGTGCACAGAAGATCCATATCTTCACCTTCGATTGTTTGTAGAGGTGAGTGATTCATTTAAGATAGCCAATGTGACTGAAGATGCACTAAGGTTGAAGTTATTTTCGTACTCGTTACGAGATCGAGCATGAGCATGGCTCAATTCATTGCCACCAAGTTCCATATCTACATGGCAAGAATTAACAGAGATATTTTTGGTTAAGTATTTCCTACCTAGTAAAAACCTAAGTTAAGGAACGAGATCACAACTTTCCAACAATTGGATGACGAGTCTTTGTATTAGGCTTGGGAGCGATTCAAGGAGTTACTTTGTAAGTGTCCTCATCATGGGATTCCTTATTATATTCGGTTGGAGACATTCTATAATGCTCTCAATGCACATAGAAGATTAATGGTAGATGCTTCTATGAATGGTATGATTTTTTCCAAGTCCTATAATGAGGCTTATGAGATCATTGGCGAGTAATAACTATCAATGGCTAACAAATCAAATAACTTCAGGAAGACGTGTAGCTGGAGTTCATGAAGTTTATGCCCTCACTTCGTTATCAGCTCAGGTATCGTCTATTTCCCCTATGTTAAAATAATTTACAGCTAATAGTGCTAATAATTTTGCAGCTCAACCACCAAGTCCATTTGTAGTAGTTTTCTATGTGTACTGTGGGGAAGGTCATTCTTTTGAGAATTGTCCATCAAATCCTGAGTCAGTGTACTATGCGGGGAACCAACATCAAAATATGAGTGAACAAAGACCCTAGTCCAACTTCTACAATCTTTTATGGCGTAATCATCCTAACTTTTCTTGGAGCAATCAAGGAAATAGACCGAACAACAACCTATTACAACATAGACCCAACCAATCTTAGGGGTTTAATCAGCCAGCTCCAAAACCACCTTAAGCTAAAGCATCAAATAGTTTGGAGAACCTGTTGAAAGCTTACGTGGTAAACAATAACGCTTTGATCCAAAGCCAAGCAGCAACATTGAAAAGTTTGGAAAACCAAATAGGTCAGTTAGCTACAGAGCTTCGGAATAGACTGCAAGAAACCTTGCTAAGTGATACTGAGAATACAAGAAATTTGGTACAGAAATATCAAGGCAGTGGCATTACAAAGTGGTAAAATTCTGGAACCCCAATTGATTGATGTCGAAGATTAGTCCGTTGAGAAGAGTCAACCAGCTAATGAAATTCCTACACCAAAAGAGTCAGAATCTGTAAAGACTAACAAGGTAAATCCTAACTTGGTGAATTCAGATACTTTAACATCTTCTTTGGATGCAGATTTACCGGCTCAGAAGAGTTATCTAGTTCAACCGAAAGTTTTATCACCTCCATATCCATAAAGATTGCAGTAATACAAGTAGAAATATGATGTACAATTTAAGAAGTTTTTGGATGTTCTAAAGCAGTTACATGCCAATATTCCATTGGTGGAGGCTTTAGAACAAATGTCAAATTATGTGAAGTTTATGAAGGATATATTGTTTAAGAAGAAACGACTGAGTGAGTATGAGACTGTTGCCTTGAAAAAAAAGTACAGTGCATTCCTATAGAACAAACTGCCACCGAAATTGAAAAACCCAGGAAGATTTATTATACCCTGTAACATTAATGAATCTTACTATGGTAAAGATTTGTGTGATTTAGGAGCAGTATCAACTTGATGCCTAAGTTTATTTTCAAGATGCTAGGGATAGGTGAAGTAAGACCTACAACTATGATGCTACAGCTAGCGGATCGATCTTTAGCATATCTCAAAGGAAAGATCGAGGATGTTTTGGTAAGATTTGATAAATTTATTTTTTCCTAGTGATTTCATTGTCTTGGATTTTGAAGCAGATAAGGAAGTGCCAATAATCCTTGGGAGACCTTTCTTAGCCATGGGAAGAACGTTAATTAATGTGCAGAAAGGCGAACTCACCATGCGAGTTCAAGATGATCAGGTAACATTTAACATCCTTAAAGAAATGAAATTTCCTGATCCGACAGAAGAGTTTTCAGTTATGGAAGAGATAGAAACCTTGGTTTCTATGGAAAGTAATTTTGAAGAAGATTCGTTGGAGAAAGCCTTAGATCTGGACCCTTTGGAGGATGAAGAAGGTGAAGAAAACATGACTTTGATGGAAGCCAATATGAGAAATTTTATTCAATCTACACGGTTTGAACCATTGAAGTTAGAAGTCAAAGAATTTGTGCAACCCAAGTTGCCAATTGAAGAACCACCTAAACTCGAAATAAAGGTACTTCATTCCTATTTGAAATACATGCATTTAGGTGACTACTCTACTTTGTCGGTGATTCTTTTAGCAAAACTGACGAAAGATCAAGAGGAGCAACTAATTACTGATATAAAGAAATTTAAGAAAGTAATTGGTTGGACCATAGCTGATATTCGAGGTATAAGCCTTCTTTTAGCATGCATAAAATTATTTTAGAAGAAGGTGAAACAGCTCGAATTGATGAAAAATGAGGTTCAATCCTATTATGAAAGAAGTTGTGAGAAAGGAGGTGATAAAATGGTTAGATGTAGGAATCATCTATCCTATTTTAGATAGTTCGTGGGTAAGTCCGATGCAGTGTATGCCGAAGAAAGGTGGAATCACGATTATTGAAAATGAGGGTAACGAGTTGATTCCAACGAGAACTGTTGCTGGTTAGAGAATCTATAATGATTACAGAAAATTGAATAAAGTCACTCAAAAGGACCATTTTTCGTTTCCTTGTATGGATCAGATGTTAGATCAACTGGCAGGTAATAAATTCTATTATTTTTTAGATGGCTATTTGGGATATAACCCAATAGTTGTAGCTTCGAAGGACCAATATAAAACAACCATTACTTTTCCATACGGTATGTTTGCTTTGAGACGAATGCCTTTTGGTTTATGCAATGCACCTGCAACATTTCAACGATGTATGATGGCAATATTCACTGATATGGTTGAAAATTTTGTTGAGGTTTTCATGGATGATTTTTCTATTTTTGGTAACACTTATGATATTTGTTTTAGTAATTTGGCTAAGGTACTAAAGAGATGCGAAGAGACGAATCTTGTCCTTAATTGGGAAAAATGCCATTATGTAGTTAAGGAAAGGATTGTCTTAAGGCATAAAATCTCAAAAAGAGGAAATAAAGTCGATAAAGCAAAGATGGACATAATTGAAAGATTACCGA